>NW_007102829.1:91794-129959 GCF_000164805.1 Carlito syrichta | reverse complement strand
GGTGAGGGCAGAGGTGGGGGATGGGGCAGGGGGTGGAGGGGGCGGAGCGGCAGCCTGCAGGTGGTACTTTCCGCACTCCCAGCCCGAGGACTCCTGCAGAGGCGTGTTCATACCTGAGATACTGGCAGAGCTTTTCAGTTCGCTTTAGGGACGTCTAAGAGAGTGACAGGTAACAGGAGCGTCCAGTTTAGCCAACCATTTGCAGCATCCCAAGATGCAGTGCGGAGGCTCAGGAGCCCAGAGGTGCCATCGGTTCTGCTCGCTCACCTGTCCCTTGCACAGCCTTCCAGTCCTCAGTGGCGTGGATGAATCGGACCCCTTTTAAGTATATGCTCTCGTGAGACACCTGCATGTCACTCCAGAATGAGGAGTAGCAGTCTGAGTTATGACACCCGTGCACATGTAACCTAGACATGACCTAGACGTGTAACTTTACTACAAACTAAAGAGGGTGAACCTGCCTCCCTAGGAATAGATCTTTGGAACATACTTTTGGAATGTGTATATTAAAATAAGTCTAGTGACAGCTAAACAAAGGAGTAGAAAGTCAAGAATAGGGAGAGAGAAATTTGCATGAAACCTCAGGTCCCATAAACAGTCAATGAAAGTAAGATACTTTAACAATTTTTTCCACAAAGATACATCACAAAGAAGAAAGAATAAGGTGGCCCTCCCTCACCCCCCAAAAGGATTTATAGAGAGTTTCTTTTGTTTGAGGAAAAAGCCAAGATTATTTAAATCCTAGCAGTCTAAAGATAAAAGAATCCCTGACTGTACCCAGATGCAGTATCTGTGTTCATGTAAACTAGGTCAGGCATTCTCCAGGTTGAAGGCTAGACACCTCCCAACAGCCCAATGCTGATTCACTTCAGCCCCTTTGCAGTCGCTCAGCAGTAGAGTGATTAGCAAATTTAAACTTTCCTCACAAATCACTTAGAGATTCTGCTGTGCGCATTACCATCTAATGCTCGTGAAGCCCAACTCCAAATTTAGAGACCATTTTATTATTAGAATGTTATAAACTGTCCATGAAATGATGCACTGTCTAAATACAGACACCAAAGTTGTTTAGACTTGCATATGTTACTGCCACAATGAGGGCCAAGTACCCTGGGGGAAAATTTCTGTCTTCTCGATTTAAGAAATCTATTTGCTGTTTTTACTGTCTCAGCAGTATATGTAAATAAAGGGTTGTTATGGTGCCATAATTCCCGAATGATGGGCAGTAACTATACTTCAGTGGTTCTATAAACCAACCCATTATGACAAGTCATGGCCAGTTTTTCACCAGGCAAAACAATTCTGCTAGTGTGAGCCATCTACGATATACAAAAGGAGTATATAATTAAATTGGGTTGAAATAGAACACCACTCCATGTCAAATGCTAGGTACATAACCACAGATTGTAACATACTTTTAACCATGGCAGGACATTGTTTTTGCTAGCAAAGCTGTGGACTTCCACCATGGGTTATCTTTAAAATAATAATAATCACTGGATAAAGGAAAAAGACTATGAAATCTTGCTCTTCAGTGCGCATTTTAATTTTTTTTAATTGTTGTGAAATCCTTTAGCTAAGTATTCGTACAAGCATGTTAATTAAATGACTAGGACCCACACGGGAAACAGCAATTTTCTCTATTCACCTCCATTGACTCAACTCCCTTCTCTCAGGGCTACTACTACTCAGATTTAGTTGAGGGGGGTCCAGGAGGGGCAGCCTCCTACCAAGGCTAGTCCCAGGCCTAGCCCAGTAGTTCCTATCCATAAAGGATCCGAGATGGGGCCATCAGGGGCTCGCGTACAGCAGGACTGAGATCAGTGTTAGCAAACACCTCACCACTCACCAAGAAATCCAGGAAGAGTCTTCTGTTGCTTCCCTAGGGAACCAAAGGCACAGCATTCCTCTTCTGATGTGAGGAGGTAACTACCTGCTTCCCGGCTACCAGGATGAGACCTTGGCTTCTACAAAAAGAGAATCCATTTTTTTTGCCCCCATTGTCTCCTCATATCAGAGGAATTTTTTTATAGGTCTGTGTATTTTATCTGCAAATTCCCTAAATTGGTGTCAAATAGAGGAGGGGGAAAAAGCAAGAAAAGGAAGAAACAACAATTTGGCCTTTACTTCATAGCTATGAAACAAAGTTAATAATTTTATAAGGTTACTTAAAAGAAAAATCCTCTGAGCTGTGAGGGATCTTTTAAAAAGAACAATAAAACTGAGTCTCTAATGAAAGAATATTCATGCCTTCAAGAATTCCCTCTGGCTGCCAGGGAGGTCTAATCACAAGAAGAGACAGTCTTGAGCCTGAAGATCCAAGTCCAGGATGTGTGAAGTATTCAAAAAGGAAATTTGGGCTAGAGAAAGTAGAGTGAGGAGCTTGAGATGAAACCCCTTGCACCTGAGAGTGCTGATAACAATCATTAATTGTTTGAACATCTTTCTGTTGTTTGGACTCTGTGCTACATAGTACTCTAAAATTCCAGGACACATATTTTAATGTAATCATCCCCTTGACCACTGAAGAATTCTGGAGTACTGGTCATTGGTTTTCCTGGTGACAGATTCTACTCTCAAACTGTGACTATTTTAGCACATTGCTGCGAAACATTCAGAATTGTTAAAGCAGGCAACCCACAGCAAGCATTTTCTTTTAGGGACACAGGATTGTATTCCAAACTTACCCCCAAGCCCAATTAAACCCTTGGCATAAAGGGTGGGGAAACCCCAGCTTCTAGCTCAAAATGACATGGTCAGTGGCTCTGATCCATGTTATACCTCCGACTGTCCCAGGAGTAAGCCATAGGAAACCCAGGGGAGTCAGATCCCAGAACACTGACTAGCAACAATGATATAAATAGGACTCTATAAGTCAACCACAGAGGGAATGCTCTCTTCTGGTAAAACCATAAAATCATCTGTATTTCATAAACATGAACTTGAAATAGCAACCACCCTGGAGAAGCAGTGACCAGGTCCCATTGTGACCCCACATTCCCAACCCCAGTGGGCAGGAATCACATCTGAATGAGTGTTCAGTCCTTTATGCCTTACAGTCTCAGCTCAAGCCCATTAACAGAAAACATATTTGAGGCTAAGTTATGGTCTGGTGAAGGAATGCAGCAGGCTGGCCAGTCACCACATCAGAAATAGTCATTCAGACAGCCTCAGACCAGAAGCCTAACTCCCAAAATGCAGACTTGGAGGGGTGTTAATGGTAAGAGCTCTTATATGTTAGACTCTTATAATGTGCTTGGTGCTGTGATGAGGGCCTCCCTCATCACAGTGTGTATACACTGGGACAGTTAATGCTCACCACAACAGTCTAGTATCAGCACTATTCTTCTCTCCTGCCTTCCCATCCCCATTTTACAGATAAATAAGTGGGCCAGAGAGGCAGAGCATCTTGCAGCCAGTAAAGTAGTAAAGCCAGGATTTGATCCAGGTTTATAGAATCCCTCCACTTCGGCCTATGCTCTTAACCCTGGCTGCTCAAAGCATCTTCTAGGGACCAGCAAGCTTGGCATCATGGGGAATGTTAGAAAGGCAACATCCCAGATCATACCCCAAACCCTCTGAATCAGAATCTGAATTTTAACAAGATCCCCAGGTGACACACTGATTTCTCACCCTGTCTCTGAACTGCGTTGAAACGTGGGGAAACTTCAAATTTTTGTTCTCATAAATAAATAAATAAAGTGGTTCTCAAACTCAGATGCATCAACATCACCTGAGGACCTTGTTAAGATGTGACTTTAAACTGAATAAATAGCAGGAAGAAGAGGAGGGAAAGTGTTTCTGACCTTGCCAACAGCCTGGGTGGCAGTCAAAGCAGGATAGCAGGGGACATAGAGGAGCAGCACTGACCTGCCCAGCCCCTGCCTGGCTGTCCCCTCCCCCACCTGTGCCGCTGCCGCTGCTGCTTCCAGCCAGTCGTTTGAATAAACAGTGTTTCTACAGAAGGAAAAAAAAGAAAAGATGTGACCTTAGACTGGGTATGGTGGCTCACACCTGTAGTCCCATCCCAGCACTTTGGGAGGCTGAAGCAGGAGAATCTCTTGAGCCTAGGAGTTTGAGATCACCTTGGGCAATATAGTGAGACCTCGTCTCCACAAAAATAATCAAAATTAGCCGGGTGTGGTGGTGACTGCCTTTTGTCCCAGCTACTCAGGAGTCTGAGGTGGAAGGACCACCTGAGCCCAGGAGGTCAAGGCTTTGGTGAACCATGATCATGCCACTGCACTCTAGTCTGGGTGACAGAATGAGACCTTCTCCCTAAAAAAAAAAAAAAGAATTAATTAGATCAAATTAAACGAAACCTTGTTATAGAAAAGCCTCTTGATTATTAGTGGAAAAGGAGACTCTATTACTTTCCTCCATAATTTGCTGTCCGCCTCAGAAGAATATTCTACTAGGTTACTGAATCATATTTGCAAATTCCTGAACTTTCCTGCCAAGATAATTCTCAGTGGAAAGTTCTAGGGGAAAACAAACGAACAGTCAGAATCAGAATCTAAAGGGTGGAATTCAGGCATCTCTGTGTTTAGCAAACCTCCAAGGTAGTTCTATGCAAGTACAAATCTGAGAACCACTGATATTTGGGAATCCCAGTATCTCTGTATTTGCAAGAATGCAAGTCAGTGAATTCCAGGAAAGGTAAACAGACAAAGGACATTCAGGAATTGAAAGCCAGACACGTAGCCTGCATTTTTAAGAATTTATACAAAGATGGAGCTTTGTTCACCAGTAAAGAGTTTTGGGTTACTCTGAGCTCTCCTTCAAAGATAAGAGTAATCGTGTCTACCCACTCCCCCTAAGCAATTGTGAGTCTCCTGCCTCTCAAGTTGCATGAAACATATTCTCAGATGTTGCAAATAGTTGAGCAGAGATGTGTTTTCAGCAACAGACTTCCTAGGGCTACTTTGGGCCATGTTTTGCTGAGTACTTTGGGTTCCTCACTTGTAAGGATCTAGATAAATTTAGTTCATCAACTTTAACTGTCTGCTTTGTACTGAGCTCCGTGTTGAATTCTGGGTCCCACTGCTTTCTCTGTGATAATGCATGCCATGTATGTGACCTCACTCCCCCTCACAGCTGGTTTAAGGGAACTGAACCAAGTTCCTGTGTATGCCCTGCACACCAGCCCATTGAATGCAGAGAAGGGAGAAGCCAGGCTCCCAGCAATATACTGTGAACATAATTTGACTGAACTTGGCAGCTTATAGGAAAAAAAATTTTTTTCTGAGTGACTTTGTTGTAAAGACTGACTTAGTTTGCTTGAGGCTTGGAAAAAACTCATGGTAACAGCATTAATAATTATGGACACTAACAAAAACTCAATACCCTAAAGTAGATTATGTGTAGACACAAAAGAACATATATACTAGAAGGTGAGAATTTACTGTGTGCCTAATGTTGTTAACACATTAGGTCTCCAGATCCTCAAAGAAAATATTAGGGCTTGAATATACAGTCAATGAAATGTGAGTCAGTTTTTCTAGGGAAAAGGTCTCACTGTCAAAGCTTTTCATTTTACAAGGTCTAAAGGCATTGAATGTACCCTGCTTGGTGAAAGAAACAAGTAGAGTGGCTAACAGGTGAAGTGGCAGTGTCACAGCAGAGCCAGCATCTGCAGCTCAGCCCTCCTTGCCTGTGATCTTATATGATCATGGTCCAGCATTTCTCTCCTGCTTATCGAGATTCACATGGACTAGAGGTCTTCAGCCTAAAAGCCAGAGTGACAAACTTCTATGACTTTCGGTTGTTTGGCTTGTGAGTAGTAGAAAGGAAGCCGATTCCAGAGTGTGTAGTAATTACAGTTACAACAGTAAAGCACCTGATGTTGTGTGCATTGTGGTGTATGAATCCAGAAGCCTTATTACTCTCTATGAAGTCAGAATTAAGGAGTCTCATTTGTCAGATAAAAATAAGGTGATTCCCAGAGGTAAGACTGTGATCACACCCACCTGGGGGCAACAATAGAGCTTAAACTTGCGCTGTGGGTCTCTTCACATCACAGCAGCCTCCCCAAACTGTGTGCATTCTTGGAGTTTCCCAATGAGATCTATAATTCAGCAAGCATAGTGGCTAATAGTGACTTCAGATCCCAGTGCGAGCTGCAGATTTGTTATTATTTCCATCTTTGTGGGGTGGGCAGATGTTTCTTTATCAAGGCAGCCAAGCCTGATCAGAGTGATGCTCACCTACACCAGCGAGCAAGGCAGAGTTGAGGCCGCTACCTGGGTGCATCATTTCATGGGAAATGGCTTCAAGTCAAAGGAGCAAGACAGGAATTACCTTGATTATTCTCCTACACTGCCCAGTGCATGCCATAATTGCTTATACTGTTTTTAGGTTTTGCAGTGTTCCTCCTTGAGCAAGGAAAGGAGGTGGTAAATTTTGACTCTGTATCCTTGAGAATATTGTCTTACTGATGCTTCCATTTTCTCATTTGTAAAATAACTCAAATAACAACATGTATGGCACAGGGTTGTCGTAAGAATTAAGTTAGATATAATACCTAGAAAGTTCTTAGAATTTTTTCAATCACATAAGAGGTATTGTTCTTGCTAATGAGTCCTTATTTGACATTTTCCCCCACCCCTACAAGAAAAAATTTCTACCTTTTTAATAATGCTTTGAGATTTTCCACCAAATTTTTTTTCTTTCACATTTACAAAACTGTTAAATATTATTTGTGATCAGATGATGACTGGATATCTCCTGGAATTCTGTTCCCTTTGTACTTTATAACAATATGTGGCAATGCTTGGAACAAGTAGAAATGTTATTGTTCAGTTATCTTTAATATTTAATGATTATTTGGTTCCCAGAAGGAGTGTATGACATTGTCCATCACACCATATTTCACTCATCTCAGCATTCCTGGGAGCCATGGGAAGTAACTTCAAGCTCTCCTTCTTATTCTAGCAAGTGATGAGATCTGGCTCATGGACAAGTTCTAATTCCAATACTGTCTTGCAGAAAGAGCTAAGGATCAGATAGCCTGGATTCAGATTCACACTCAGTCCCTTACTAGCTGTCTATTCTTAAGCAAGCTGAACAATCTCCCTAACACTCCATGGAACCGGGATGTTAAGAGGGCCTCTCCTTTTTCTTCATAGGATGATCGTGATCCTTCATGGAATGACTGAGGGTGGTTTAAAAACACTAAAGCATTAAATCACTTAGTACCATTATAGCTCCTAATGAATTATACTATTCATTATTGATATTTTAAAAATTATTAATAATAGAGCTCTTACAGGATAATGAATCATAAATAATATTTGATGTGAACAGGTTAATTATCATAAACAAATTTTTCAAAAAACTGAACAATAGATATCACTCTTCTTTCATTTAAGAAAAAAACTGCTTTTTAAAAATCCAATTGCTATTTACTCTCACTATGTTTACATAGAAACTCCTACAAATTTAAAGTTCTAAAAGCAAGTTTCTTCCGGAAGGCCCATGCTTCCTTTGCCCAGAGGTTTAAAATAATAAGAGCAGGTCCTAGACAATTCCCTTCTCTTTTTCATAGACAGAGAAATCCAGATAGAGAGTGTAATGAAGGCTGGGCGTGGGAGGTCATGCTTGTAATCCCAGAAGCCAAGGCAAGAGGATTGCTTGAGCCTAGTAGTCTGAGAGGAACCCAGGCAAAATAATGAGACTTCATCTCTACAAAAATTCAAAAATTCAGCCAGGAGTAGTGGTGGCACATATCTGTAGTCCCAGCTACTTGGAAGGCTGAGGCAAAAGGATCACCTGAGCCTAGAAGGTTGACCTGTGTGATTGTGCCACTGCATTCCAGTCTGAGTAACAGAGTGAGACACTGACAAGGCCGGGGCGGCGGGGAGAGAGAGAAATGAAGTGTGACTTTTAGAAATATAGTTGAGGACTCAGGACTCAAGTCCACACCAGTTTCATGACCATGAAAAAATAATCACCTCCTCTGTACTTGATTTTCTCATCTATAAAATGCTTGCACATTATGTTTTTCTGTCTTGTAACCTCAGTGCCTGCCACAGTCCCTATTCTAGAGGTGTGCTGGTAAACCAGCTCTAAAAATAAAAGCCCTGATTTGTAGTGTTTACTGATTTCTGTGGTATGAGTACTCCCACTGTGGCTAATGTCAGGCTACCAGTGGTTTAATTACTGGCCTGCCAAGTTCCTGAACATGTAACAGTCATCTCTTGCAACTCTGGGTGAGCTGGCACCAGCATACCACTGCCCATGACTTAGGTACTCGGTCAGTGTGGACAGGTTCATCAGTCCAGCCAGCCACTGCATGAAGTAGTACTCAATATTCCACCAAAGAGAATGACCAAAATTCAGAGGTAAACGTATGTGAGTAAAATAGTGCACTAAAGGTCATGTCTCATTTTAAATTCTGATTTTCCATGACACAGATACCAAATTGCTTCTTTGACATCAGATCAAAAATTAGTGCCATGCCTCGAGTTAGAATCTGGTTTCTATGATAGTGATTTTAATGTCCCTTATCTCTGGACAGCACTTCCTTGGCCCTTCCCTGCCCGTAAGTGGTATAGTTTATTTAGGAAATTGTCAGAGGCTTGCCAAATAGGAGCTGTGGAGGGAGGAGTTTTCCATCAGTTTACTCATCTTGCATTAGACTCCCCCTTCCTGACTTCCCTCCTCACAAGTTACTCTTGCTCTAAGTGACAGGCCATCTTAGTCAAGGACTAGCCTGGTGACACAAAGAAGCATTTTTCTCACTCTCAGCTGTTTTCAGAAATTTCAATTCCAATAAGGTAAGCAATTCCCAAATTGGGAAAAACAACTTGCATAATTTGAAGCAAGCATACCTCAGAATCTGTCCACAGACCTCTGGCTCTTCTGGAAACACACTGGCATCAACAGTAGCCCTTCCTCAGGAGCTCACTGGTCTTTCCATGGCATTGCCCTCATACCGTTTTTTTCCTACATACGTCTCTCTCAGCACCATTCTCGGACCCTATGTTTCTTGGTGCCAGGAAGTTTCCTCCTCTTGGAAATGAGTAAATATCTCATCTCCTGTACCTGTCTCTTGATGAGACTTTCTCTGAACCTATGATCACACATACACAGCCATTCCTCCTCTGCATGGAGTTCTCAGTCATGTGGGTTCAGCAAAAGAGCCATAGGCATGTTTGCTATTTTAGTCTACACATTTTTAGCTGTCTTATATCCATAGAGATAAATCTATAAAATCCCAACATCTATCACTGACCACTTTGGAAGCAGAGGAGCCCAAAAGCCCTTCAAGTAAGAGTGAGAATGGTTCTTTGCAGTATTTACAGATCTTATAAATGGGAAAGGCCTCCTTGGCCACTGCAAGATAATGGTGGCAGCTTGCTGTCACAACCCCATTATCATAGTGGTAAGGCTATTTTAACTAAGACATGAGCCCATAGAAGTGACAACATTGGGAAAGTCAATGCACCAATGTCAGTTTGGAGATGAAGGCAGAGGGGCCGGTAGTAAGGAAGAAGGAAGCTCTGAAAGGCTGAATTCTAACTGGTGGAAGGGAAAGTTGGGGTCTGAGTCCCCTAAGACTCGGAATTGGAGTCACTTCTGAAGGGGAGGGGGTGAGGGAAGGGCTTAAAATAACGACTGCTCAGAAGCCCCTCAAAGAGTCATTCAGGACCCAGCCTGAATTCCCACCTTTCTTCTGCACAGCCAGGCAGCTGTTCCCCACACACCCTGGCAAATCCCTCAGGCATTGCTAAGATGCAGGGTCTCAGGACTGGAGAGTATGAGTGTGAGGACTGGTGCCTGCGCCACAGAGCAGGGTTAAAGTAAATATGATGTGCTTATTGGCTGCTGAGACCCACCACACCTCCTCCTGCGCCATCCAGTCCCCCATGTTAGAAACCAGGCCATTGCCCTTTCTCTGAGCAGGGGAAATTCTCATCTGGGCAGTTGAGAAGAGGGAAATTGGCCACCCCAAAGGCACTTACTCAGTGTCACAGATGATGAGCCCACTCACGTGCTTAGAGATTCTCATCAGATTTTCAATTTCTAGTGCCTCACTCTTCAGTGTAAACTAATAAATGAGGATTATCAGACAAGTAAGGAAATCTTCTGATTTGGAAGAAAGAACATGTGTTAGAGCTCTCCAGAGAAAGAGAACCAATAGGAGATATAAGCAATGCTCATCGACTTGTGATAGGATTATAGCTCAGAAAACCCATCATAAGGGAAAAATACCCTGAGTTGAAAATGCTTTTAAAGCACCTGCCCTACCAAACACCATTGCTTAGCCTAGCTGATGTTAAACGCATTGCTACTGAATGTATATCACTGTCACACCATCGTAATGTTAAAACATCATTAAGTTGGGCCATCATAAGATAATTTGAGGGCCATCTGAGTGTGTGTGTGTGTGTGTGTGTGTGTGTATACACATATTATGGAGAGAAAGAATGTTTTTGAAGAATTGACTTAAGTGATTGTGGAGGTTGGCAAATGTAAGATGTACAGGGCAGACTGGCAAGTTGAAAACTCATGTAAAAGTTGACTTTGCAGTCTTGAATTCAAAATGTACAGAGCAGACCAGCAGGCTGAAAACACAGACCAGATTTCTTCTATGCTTCTACCATCTTGAGATGGGATTCTTTCTTCTGAAGACCTTGAACTGAATGTAGAAAGCACACCCAAATTATGGAAAGTAATATTTTTAATGAAAGTGAACTGATTGTAAATTTTAATCACATCCACAGATACCTTCTCAGCAAAATCTAGACCAGTGTTTAACCAAACATCTGAGCACCAATGGTCTAGCCGGGTTGACACAGAATTAAATATCACAGAGCAAAGGAACAGAGTAAAACAACTTGGAAGAAACTGTGTAGGGAGAAAACTTCATAAAAGTATTATTGGTATCCTCAGAGCAATAAGAAGAGATATTATAACTACAACACAGGAGCAGGATGCTATACCCTAAAACAAAACAAAATAAACAAACAAACAAAAAACCTCAGTAAACAACAAAAAAAAAGGTTTTTGGAAAAAGAAAGCATAAATGAAAATCTCAGTAAAAGTTCCAGAAGATTAGACACTCCTTCAGGAAGTAAAGCAAAGTTGCACAAAGATGTAATATGAGAGAAAAATAAAATTAGGAGGTCCAGAAGATCTGAGATCCAAACAATAAAAGTTCCATAAAAACAGAACAGAGAAAACAAAGAAGAAATCACCAATGAAATAATAAAAGAAATTTTCCCATAGTTAAAGGATGAGAATTTCCATATTACAGGAGCCTATTGAGTGCCCAGTATTGCTTGAAATAAGTATGTCATTACAAAACCTCAGAAAACTGGGGTACAAAGAAGATCCTCCAAGATGTTGGAAAGTAAAAAAATCAGGTCACTTACAAACTTCAGGAGCGAAATAACTTTGTGTTTCTCAAAAACAATGTGGGGAGATTGTTAAGAATTTGTTGCACAACCTTCCTAGCAAAGAGGTGTCAGGTACAGTAAGCATGTGTCAGCATTAAGACCTCACAGAATTCCCCTCCTACAAACTCTTGCACAGGAAGGGTTTGTATTCTAATGAAATGAGAGGGTAAGTCATGAAACAGGCAGACAGGTCATCCAAGAAACATTGAGATTCAGCCCAGGAGAGCAGGAAAGTAGAGCAGCAGGACCATGACTCAGGGTAGAGACAGTTAGGCTTCAGGATAGATGTCTACAGAGAATGAAAACACAGAGCATCAGATGCAACTAAACATGGAGAGTCCTAGTTGGTGAAGAGTTTGGAGTTAACAGTAAGTGTTCTTAGGTCTTATATCCGTACAATGGCTCATGCCTCTCATCCTAACACTTTGGGAGGCTGAGGTGGGAGAATCGTTTGAGCCTAGGAGTTCGAGACTAGCCTAGGCTATATAGTGAGACCTCATCTTTACAAAAAATTAGCCGGGTTTGGGGGTACATGCCTGCAGTCCCAGCTGCTTGGGAGATGGAGGTAGAAGGATCGCCTGAGCCCAGGTCAAGGCTGCACTCCAGCCTGGGTGACAAAGAAAGATGCTGACGCGAAAAGAAAAAAGAAAAGAAAAATTATTCAGAAATAAGCAAGCCAAAACACAGGACCTTTTTGTTTGTTTGAGTCAGGGTCTCACTCTATTGCCCAGGCTGGAGTGCAGTGGCATATTCACGGCTTGCTGCAGCCTTGAATTCCTAGACTCAGACAGTCCTTCAGCCTCAGCCTCCTGAGTAACTTAGACTACAGATGCATGCCTCCAAAACCAGCTAATTTTTTAACTTTTTTGTAGAGACAGGGTTTCGCTATGTTGCCCAGGCTGGTCTTGAATCCTGGCTTCAAATGAACCTTCTGCTTCAGTCTCCCAAAGTGTTGGGATTTCAGGCCTGAGCCACTGTGCCCAGCTGAAAACCACAGGACGTTTTTTTTTTAATCTCCAGAGAAATAAAAATAAAAATATGAAAATAAAAATATAATCATAGTTCACTACACAGGTTAGCTGCAAATAACATTTCAAAGTCACAATAATGCAAACACTGATTATTTAACCAAAATTACAACATTACAACATATTGGGAGGTGGGGCCATCAGAAAAGTGGTCCTATATTCCTATGGGGCTGAATGTTTGAAATAAAAGACACAGGAAAACCAATAAGACTAAAACAGTCACAAAATATCAGGGAAGGAACTACTGAAATAACTAGGTTACTTCTGAGGAAGTATAAATGGTTGGGAGGGCTGCTGTTGTGCAAAATAAGACTTGTAGAACTATCTGCTTCTCTGCTGTGCACCATGTGCAACTTTAAGAAAAAACAAATCTGAGAATTGTTTTTTATAAGAGAAAAGAGAGCACATTTACTAATTATTCACCTCCCCCATCTTTGAGAGGCAGATAATGCTGTTTCCTCTTAGAATCTTACTTCATCTGATATTTAATATTCTCTGTAATGGGGATATTACTACCTATCTCTGCATGATGGACTCATGGGTAGAGAAAGTGAAAAAGATGCAAAAATTGGGATCTGAATAGGGAAGCTGGGTGAAGACTGCAACTCTTTCATTGCCCTATACATATGACAGTCTGAGGTTCATATAAGTTGAGTTGACACATATCCTGTCTTACCTTTCCCCTCTGAGTGGAGATTCAGTTCTTGACTGAGGAGAAAGGGCACAGGAAGTAGGTGGGGAGCTCGGGAAGGAAGCAACATGCTATAGATGGTAAACCACTCCTACTGAAACATCCTGCATTTACAGTAGGGGTGTGGTGGAGAGAGCATCTTCCCTCCCATCTTGGTCTCTGCTCCTGTAATCTGCCCCTTGGGTGTCACTTAAAACTCTCACTAGCACTCGTATGTGTGGTTAATTAAGTGAATTTTTGTGGAGTAGCAGGGAATCTGCACTGTAACTTGGCACTTTTGTTGCAAGATGTGCTCCAGATAATTTGCTAATCACCTCTGGAATTTGGGCCCTTCCTATGATATGATTCAGCAAGGAATCCGGAAGGACATGCTGTGACTGAGTCCATGCACTCTGAGCTGTACCCGTGGCATCCGTGGCTCATGAGGCCCTCTGTTCCCCCAGGCTACCAGTGTACCTGTCTCTCGCAGTTCACCGGGAGAAACTGTGAATTCGAGATCACAGCCTGCTTCCCCAACCCCTGCCAGAATGGAGGCTCCTGCGACCCAGTGGGCAGCACTTTCTTCTGCAGTTGCAAAGCTGGGCTCACTGGAGTCACGTAAGTGAGCATGTACAGTACCCTTTCTCTGCGCTGCTATGTGGTGCTAAGAAGCACACCAGTAAGCAACTAATGGGGATAAAATGCTTACCACTAACAGGACAGGCAAAGGTCTCATGTCTTCACTGGATATACAAAGAGTGCTCACAGGTGATTCGGATGTTACTGGGGATTATCTCTGGGTAGTGGGCTATGGGTAGTTTATGTTTTCTACTTTATGCTTCCCTATATTTTCAAAATTTTACATAATCACTGTATATTCTGTAACTAGGGAAACAATTCTTTTTTAAAAAGTCATCTATGCTGCCTAGATGGCAGACACACCATCCATTTCCTCAGAATCCATTAACTGGACTCTACTGCCTATTGTTTATGATCATTACAGAAAGTAAAACTTACCTTTCCCTTGCAAACCCTTTTTCTCCCCAAGAAATAAGTGAAATGTTTGCCAAATGGAAAGAGACGATTTTAAATTCTTAGTAAAATGCCACTTTTAACCATCTTTGATGGTTTTAGAAGTATGTATGTGTAATCTCAAGCAAGTGATATTCTAATTACAGATCAGTCTTATGTATTCATTAAAGCAAATCTCCTGAGGACTCTACCAGGAAATACTTAGCTCACTTTGAATCGTTGGATGTAATTTAAAGTAATAAAGCAGCATTTATTTTTAAATACTCTGCGATTCTGACTAATTTCCGGCTGACCTGGCCTCAATCTGTTCAAATTAGGGACGTTTGACTACATTTTAAAAGGGGATTACCAAAAATATAGGTGATTGGGCCTTTTAAATGAACATATCAGAACAATTGCTGAAATAAAGAAAAGTGAAGAAAAGAAGGTCTATGTTCTCAAATAATGTTAAACTAAGAAAGAATAAGACTGAAATGCTTGCCTTATAATTATACTCAAAGTGAGTCATGGATTGCTTTAAAGAGCATAAAATTGATTTAATTATTTTTCATTAGAATGCTTTAGTCATTTTTCCTGATAATCTACATTAGTATTAGCCTTTAACAAAAGCATGGAATGTTGAAGATATGTAGCCCTCCATCCACCCACCTACCCCGTGCAGCATCCAGCTTCCCAGAGGGACGAAAAATTACCATCAGCATTAGAGAAAAATGTCAGAACCGGAGACTTTTTTCTCTGGGGAAATCCTATAACGAGCATATAGATTCACTCTTTGTCTGCAATTCTGCAATCCCCAAAGCTCTGAGAACCCAAAAGGTTGGGGATATGTTCGTGGCAAACCAATTTGGTGGCAAAACCTGTTCAAAACTGCTCTGAGGCTCTTTCTAGTCTTAATTTCTCTCATTTACTGCGAATACTCATGTGTTGCATTGCAGAAACACTTGTATGCTTGATTATGGGATCCTAGGGGCAACCGAGTTTCTACAGTGGGGAGGGGAGAGCATTTTGCATAATGTGAGAGCTAAGTACTATATGTCCTTTCTGAAATTGCAGTTTTAGATTCTGAGATGCATCTGGTCCCGAGGATCTGGAGACCAGCACCTCTCTTCAGTAGCATCTGTTGCTCTTCCTCTTTCCACTCGTCTTCTCTCCCATCGCAGTCTCTCCGGTCCAGCAACCTGGGTGGGGGTGGGAGAAAGCCTGCGAAAGCCTGGGTTGGGAGGAACACATTAATGCAAGATGATGATGGGACCCCAATAGGCACAGAAACTCCCCCTGTGAATCCCCTTACACGCACACACATGCCACTCTTGTCCTGCCCCAGTTGTCCCCTGCAGGTGCTGTATTTTTTTTCTAGAGATATCATTTTTCTCGAGCCCAGCGCGCCAGCGAAAGTCCTGGGTCATGACGGGGGGGGGGTCTGTGTTCTGTCCCAGGTGTGAGGAGGACGTGGATGAGTGTGAGCGCGAGGAGTGTGAGAATGGCGGCTCCTGCGTCAATGTGTTCGGCTCTTTCCTCTGCAACTGCACGCCCGGCTACGTGGGCCAACACTGCGGGCTGCGCCCTGTGGTGGTGCCCAACATCCAGGCCGGCCACGCCTACGTGGGCAAGGAGGAGCTCATCGGCATCGCCGCAGTGCTGTGCGTCATCGTGGTGCTTGTGGTCCTGTTCGTGGTTTTCCGCAAGAAGGTCTTCCGCAAGAGCTATTCACGCAACAACATCACCCTGGTGCAGGACCCAGCCGCGGCCGCGCTGCTGCACAAGAGTAATGGCATCCCCTTTCGGACGCTGCGCGCGGGCGACGGCCGCAACCTCTACCAGGAGGTAGGGCCGCCGCAGGTCCCTGTGCGTCCCATGGCCTACACACCCTGCTTCCAGAGCGACTCCAGGGGCAACCTGGACAAGATCGCCGACGGGCTGGGCGAGCACCAGGAACTGACCACGTTCCACCCTGAGTCGCCCCGCATCCTGACCGCCAGGCGGGGCGTGGTAGTGTGCAGCGTGGCCCCCAACCTCCCTGCTGTGTCACCCTGCCGCTCGGACTGCGACTCCATTCGGAAGAATGGCTGGGACACAGGAACCGAGAGTGAGTAGGAAGTGACACACCACCAGTGGGTGGTCCTATTGGTGTACACTGGGTACAGCGCCACCACCGAGGGAGGACATTGTGGGGAGAGCCCACATGCGCACAGTGTCTGGTGAGGAATGGGCACACCGGCCCTCAAAAATTGCTCTGGTTCTTATCCCCATTCACAGATGGGGAAAATGAGGCTCAGAGACGGTAATGTCACATGCCCAAGGTCACACAGCTAGAGGGAGTCCTCCAATCCGGGTCTTCCAGACTCTAATACTCATGCTGTCTCCCAGTAACAGGCCATTGATCTTAGTGCAGAGGCTGACCACAGAAATACAGAGCATTTTCATGTTCCCAGTCTTAGAGGGAAGACTTGAGGGAAGCAGAGGGACATTTGAGTTGCACCAGAGAGTTAAAGGATAAGGGGAAAGGAGAGCATTCCATGTGGAGAGATCCATGTGATCAGAAAAAAAAAAAAAGTGGCCGTTGGTTTGTCTGATGCCAGTAATCCCAGGCTGAGGCCAGAGGATTGCTTGAGCTCAGGGGTGGAAGCTGTGGTGAACTGTGATCCTGCCACTGCACTCCAGCCTGGGCAGCAGTGAGACCCTGACTCAAAAAAGGGAAGGAAGGAAAGAAGGAAGGTAGGTCTGTCATGCTGTTTGCCTGGAATGCAGAGTCCATGAAACAGGTGACCCACAAGGCAGGAAAAGTGGTTCAGGCCAGATGGCAGTGTTTCCCCCTCTCTTTGACCTCCAGAAGCAGCATTCTAGGCACAGGGAAGAGCTGCAGGTGCAAAGGTCATGGGGTGGGAAAGGACTCTGAGTGTTGAAGAACACAGAGGAGGTTCATGCAGTTGGGACTTTGTGAGCACCAGAGGGGAGCAGATGCATTTTAGCAGCAGCACTGCTGCAGTCTTTTAAGCAGGTGAGTGTGTGATCTAATTTATAGTTTTAAAAGCTGGCTTTGATCCTTGAAGAAGAGATTGAACAGGACCAAAAAGGGACAAGAGGAGAAAGTCAGTTGGGAAGACTCTGTGAACATCAAGTTGAGAAGTGGCGACTGTTTCCCTGCCTTAGCATCTATCAGGGTGAAACGCAGACAGAACTCTGCCCTGACCTAAGGTCTCCCAGGTCAGAGACTTCCTACCCCAGCAGCTGTGTCCTAGGCGGCCTAAGGAGGCTGTGGCTACAGTGCTGTGGTGCATGTGGCTGGGGAGGGATGCTGGGCAGGTTCCAGATGGGGCTAGAGAGCCTCAGCAGCCAGAAAGACAAAGGACAAGGAAGGGCCTGCTTACTGGCATCCTTAAGCATGAGCAGGCTCTCAGCAGGACATACAGGAGAGGTTCCCAGCGCAGGATGCAGTTCCATCGGTGTCGAGGACACATGGGGGGGGGGTCACCTAGGAGCATCTGTTTAGGAGAGAGATCATGGTTAGTGGTGAAAGTTTGAACATCACCTGTGTACAGGATGGTTGACTCTGTGGGAGGCTGAGCTTGCTTGGTGAGTAAGAGCAGAGAGAGGGCAGTCAAACCAGCCTCCAGAGCAACCTTGGAGATGCCTGCATGTGGGCTGTGGGCAGAAGGGGGGAACCAGGAGACAAACACTTGCCAGCAAAGAGGGAGGAGGGGAAGAGGAAAAGGCAGCTGTACAGAAGCCAAGAGGGTATCAGCAAGATCAGTAGTATTGAATACTGTGAAACCATCAAGGAGAACCCAGGCTGAAAAATAAAGGGGCTGCCAAAAAAGTATACACATTTTAAGTATGATGTTTGCTCAAAAGATGGTGTTAATCAAATGAATACTAGCATCACCATGCAACAGGCAGGACGGTCAAAGAAAATGGCAGAAGTACGGTTAAGCAAACATACTACACATTGCTACTGTAATTTAATTCAGCTTCAAAAAATAATACATAGATAACATCACTTAAAATGTTATACTTTTTTGGCACCCCCCTATATTCCCGGAGTTTGATGTCTAGAAGCTTCTTAGGATCTCAGAGCGTCTCACTAGAGCCTTCAAGAAAGAAGCCAAAACGCAAGGGTTAAGGACGAAGAGATTTGGTGAGAATGTAAAGTCAGTAGTAGGTGAACACAAAGCCACCACTGCTGGGTGCTGCATCATCTCCTTAAATCATCACCGTGTCCCGTGTAGGCACTGCTCCCAGTCAATTACTTCATAGAGGAAAAAACTGCCTTGAGTGGGTCAAATACTGACCTAAGGGCATGTAACTAGTGAAAAGAGCTGTTAAGAGTGAAACCTGGTACTCATGTACCAGCACTGCTCTGGGAGCTCTGGGAGCTCTGGCAGGAAGGAGAGAGGGGATTTCCTGAGGATAAAGGAGGCTGAGGATGTGTTTTTTCATTCTAGTGCCACCCAACCTGCTATTTGACAGTTCTGTCTTCCTGTAGACACACACATTTTTTAAGTATTTGCCCTTGGATTTCAACCGTAAATATATTCCCTCTCAAATTATCTGTTAGAGTTAGACTTTAGTAGAGTCCTGACAACCCACTAGCTAATAGACCCTGTTTTGAATTTAGCAATGAAAACACGGGGGGGGGGAGTGCGGTTAGTAAAGGTAGGAGTGGAGAAAAGAGTTTTATGCGTGACATGCATTCACCAGGTGGATGATTTGTTTTTTCCTTTCTGTGTTCAGGGTCAAGCCTGTGCATACCTTGTGCTTTTCTGAGGCACATCCTCCTATTCTCTGCTGTGTGGCTGTTGGGAGATGAATTTCTCCCTGGCATCTCTCTCTACTTGTATCAGTTGTTTTTCCAGCTCATCCATTTTGCTGTAGCTTCAGCCTCTGACAGCAGATGCACAGTGGCCGTGCCTGCTCCTACCATCACCCTTTGCAGAAGAAACTGATTTGCATGGGCACGAAGGGGAGTAAATGTTCCCTCAGTCACAAGTCTGCATTTCTGTGTACCATCAGTTACGTGATGGTTTGCAGGTTTACCTGGTGATCACTCCCTACCTACCTTTCCTGCTGTGACAGCTTTATTTCCAGAATCCACCTCAGGTCAAAACCCACATCTTCCCCCAAAGTATTGTTGGATTTTATTGAATACATCTCCTTCTTTGTTAAGGAAAGGAGAGTTAGCCCACAATCTCTGAGTCACTAATTCATTTTGCATCTGATAGCATCAAGATGTGGGCTGCTTGTATTGCTTCCTTTAGTCCATCAAATAAGAAAGTAGCCCTGTAGTGTGTGTGTGTGTGTGTGTGTGTGTGTGTGTGTGTGTGTGTGTGTGTGTGTGTGTGTGTGTGTTGTTCAGGTTGTCTTGGCACTGTACAGCAAGAGGACATATGCAGATAAGGGCACATCCACACCACCCTGAGCCCTCCTACTGGGCCCTCCTACTTGATCCAGGCACATAACAGTGTCATTCCCAAAAATAATACAATGCTGCCCTCTAGAAGGCAAAGAGGAGAACTCCATTCACTCCCCGGAGATGGAAGATGGGATAAATGTAATTGCATTCGTGCCTATAAAATATTTATACCCCTATTTTTAAAGTAATCTCATTTAACCTGGTGTTGACACCTCATAGGTTCACGTAAATGATGTAAATTGACTCTGAATGGCAAAGAGCATACAGCCACTTCTTCCTGTTCACTCTTTACTAGTCACTTCACTTTGAGGAGGGAATAGCGACTTTAGGCTGTCAGCTGTTTGGAAGCTCATTTACTACAGGTTAAGGGTTTCAAATCCATCATGTAAATCACTTGCTTGACAGACCCTTGCCCCCAATGGCACAATCAATTTTCTATTGTGGAGCTAAATTATTTTCTCCAAGCAAATGAAAGAGCCCAGGCATAGACTAGGTGGGAGGGGCAAGCGAGCAGGACAGGAAGCAGGCACAAGGTAACCGGTGTCATTTCTGCTTTCTCTGTGGTTGTCCATGAAGACAAAGGGGTTGATGACCCAGGAGAAGTGACCTGCTTTGCAGGCAGTAACAAAGGCAGCAACTCTGAAGTTCAGTCCCTCAGCTCCTTCCAGTCGGATTCTGGTGATGACAATGGTAAGAACTCATGATTCCCTCTGAATGGGTGGGTTCTGCTTCCTGTGCTGGAAGACAGGGGCTGGGGGGAAAGTGCTGCCCCCAGCTTCGTTTCTTGACCTGATCACAGGCCACTGAGCGTTTTCGCCAGCTCCTGGCTGACTCCATTGTTGGGTGTCACTGCCTAAGGTACCCCATGGAGCTGGGCTGTGAGCAGGCCCAGGGATCTGTGTCGGGGCTGTTGAGGTTCCCTTGGCCTCCAGTAGTGAATCCTTTTTTATTTGGTTTACAGTAGCGTAACTACCTTGTACCAAATGATATTGTCTAGCAAACAGAGTAGTTGATTTCTTTTTTTATTTTGTCATGATCCCTTTCCTCTTCACTGTACATCCATCATCAAGGACGAGTTCAGAGACAAGAGCCTTCCTGTAAACAGTAGCATCTTCATTCAATGGAATCCCTCTTACATTCTCTGGGCTTTGGGGGAACATATTAACCACAATGAAGCAGCTCCTTGGAAACATGCACATACACCCTGAATGTTGCATGCAGCTCCTCATGGTCCTCAGACTTATGCTTAAAGAGAGAGTGCTAACCTGGGCTGGGTATTCTGAGCCAAGGAACCAGCTTTGGAAGATGGGTTGTTTTCGCAAACAGGGGAGGGAAACAGACACAGTCCAAAAACAGTGAATGTTTACACATGGTGGTAAACTGAAAATAATTTCAAATAGTCTTCCATAGAGACAAGCAGTATTACCTTAGCCTGTACCCTAGGTCATTCCCCCAATTATCAGCAACTAGCAAAAAATGGATACTTACTGATGTATGTAATCTTTCAATCCAAAAATGCTTGCTGAACTTCTGAGTGCTGAGTCCCGTACTGGGCATGCTGTACCCATAGTACAAAATGAAAATGGCATAGTCCTTGCCTCCAAGGTAAATACAGGAGCAGGTGAGCTCCAAGACTATAGGAGCAACTATGGAAGTAAGAGTCTATTTTCACCACCCTGCTCCCAAATCCTGGCCCTCCTGAAAAGTACAGAAGCCTCAGTGTGTCAATCTTCTGGGATAATAAGCCATGTCACAGAAGATTTTTCTTCTAACCATTTCCAGAAGGCCAAGGGCATAGCCCAGATATGTCTGTCTTGAAGCATCCTCCTCATCCCCAAATGGGAAAAACTGTGACTGGCTCACATTTGATACAGAAGCATCCGAGAACGTGTAGAGCCCACACTCCGAGCAGTAGTCCAGGCCATGGTGTCTGCTTGACTTGGTCCCTACCAAGACAGCAGGTGTTAGGAACTTTCATCAGACTTGCTTTAAGTCTGACCACCTCTCTGCAAGCTGCTAGTATCAGGTGCTAAAGGAATCCAAACAGGTCACAGATGTCCCCTTCCCTCTAACTATCTAAGATGCCAAATGCTATCTTCCCTTCACACCTCATCGGCAGGATAAGGGCCTTGGGTCATTCTGGGCTGTTAGTGGTGTGACTGTGAAGCCATCCGTCCTGCAAAGGTTATCCTCTAACACTGGCATTTGGTTTCGAGCAGCATGACTGACCAACAAATAATTATCCCTGGGAACAGTGAGGTCTTCCTCTGAGAGCTTGTGGGAGTAGCCGATGAGAAATTAGCACAAGCATGATGAGCCACTGCCTTCCTTGGTTGATTTTACTGGGCCATGAGGTGTGGATTTATGACCCAGCAATCTCATCTATCCTGCCTTTCAGGAGGACTGGCCCCAGATGTGCTGCTGTTTCTCTTCCTTTCCAGGGATCCCCGGGATCTCCTAGTGTCCACTGATGTACTCCCTAAGGGACAGATGAGGGGGTGTTTGCATGTTGTGCCTTCGTTGTTGCTGCTGTTGTGAAAAGTTGTTAATGTGTGTTTAAATAGAAAACTAACCTGAAGCTGTCCTTCCCCTCCTCCCATCTTCTTTTCCTGACCACAAGCGTCCATAGTGACTGTCATTCAGCTTGTCAACAATGTCGTTGACAATATAGAAAATGAAGGTATTTATTTATTTTTCCTTTCATGGCATTTCTTTATGTAAATAATTAACTTTTAGAAATTTTGCTTCCTTGTTACTTTGGACTAGGAGAGAGTTTAATCAGTTGACTGTAAAGGAGCAGTAAAAAGCTGGTTTCAAATGTGATGTGGAATGCTTCTCTATGGACCAGTTTTACAATTTTGAGGAAGAAAATCTAGTTCATAATTTTTTAAGTGTATGAGTTACGAGTTACTCTTTTTATAAAATTTCTTCCAAGAGAAGAGTACTTAATTAGCTGGAATCCAGATTAATACTAAATTCATTCTTATATTCAACAAGTGTGTATGTATTCATTGAGCACCTACTATGAACTGTGAATTCCTAAGAAATCATTCAAGACTATAATATTATGGATATTGATTTCAATCAGGTAACTTTTGTCAGTGACTTAATAAAATTAGGGCCCGGCCTGGATGGGATTTGTCTTTGTATTTCCTAAAAAACAGTGGGAAAAAATAAGAAAAGCCTAAACTTAGTCACAGCACACAGGCCTTCAGGAACATTTTTTTAAAAGCAATCTAAAATGCTGTGTTTTATCCCTCTTCAATGGCTTGGATTGTCAGTTTTACTTTTCACTTTGTATTTAAACAGTGTCTGTCATGGACCAAGGACAGAACTACAACCGAGGTGACTTGCCATAACCCCAGCATAACTTTTTACTTACATGTTTTGAATTGCTGAGTGTGTTCTGGCTCTGCCCCGTCCCTCCGTCCTGATCTGTATTCTGCATGTTCCAGGTGTCTCGTGTGCCATGTTGGAGGGGAAAGTGCCATCGTTCCCCTTCCAGCTCCCTCCTGCGCATGAATTTCTGTGTGCCTGCACGCCTCCCTGCCTCCCATGTCCACAGCACAGCTGAGGGACCTCCCTGCAGGCACGCAGGGAGGATGGGCAGAGGGCATGGGACTGGGGTGTGGGGTCCTAGAACCAACCCTTCAGCATGCCCTCGCTGGCCATCTCCTGGTTTGGCTGAGTGTGAGGCCCTGTGGCAGCCAGGTACCATCTGTCAGAGTTGCCTCATCTTGTTCTGCCCTGTAGATCCTTGTGAGAAGCATGCGAATGACCCTGGCTTCTTAGGGTCTCTTGGATTCTAAGACTTGCATGTCAGGTCCCTTTTCTGCTCCCTTCCCAGTTCTGCCCCAACTTTAATCTGGAGGAAATTAACTGTTGTGGTTTTCTCTGGCAGCCTATCACTGGGACACCTCTGACTGGATGCCGGGGGCACGCCTGTCGGACATAGAGGAAGTGCCCAACTACGAGAACCAGGATGCAGGGTCTGCACACCAGGGCAGCACACGGGAGCTGGAGAGTGATTACTACCTGGGCGGCTATGACATCGACAGCGAATATCCACCCCCTCACGAGGAGGAGTTTTTGAGTCAGGACCAGCTCCCACCTCCTCTGCCAGAGGACTTCCCGGACCAGTATGAGGTCCTGCCGCCCTCTCAGCCCATCTCACTGGCCAGCACCTTAAGCCCAGACTGCAGGAGAAGGCCACAGTTCCATCCAAGCCAGTACCTCCCTCCTCACCCATTCCCCAATGAAACGGACTTGGTAGGCCCGCAAGCCAGCTGTGAGTTTAGTACTTTTGCTGTAAGCATGAACCAGGGCACGGAAGCCACAGGCCCAGCAGACAGTGTGTCTCTGTCCCTGCACAACTCCATGGGCGCCTCATCCTCAGATGTGTCAGCCACCTGTGGCTTTGATGACTCCGAAATCGCCATGAGTGACTACGAGAGCGTGGGGGAGCTTAGCCTCGCCAGCCTGCACATCCCCTTCATGGAGACTCAGCACCAGACCCAAGTGTAGTGGCAGCATCTTGGGTGTTTTGCCCTGTTTGTTATGGGAAAGTTCAGATGGGCTGGACTTGTGTCTCAACGGAGGGTTGTCCGTAGAATGACAAGGAAATACGGAATAGAACCTTCTTCACAAGGCATGCTGCTTGAGTCCAACTGAGTGAAAATGAAAGGCTCAGAAATCGTTTCTGAGAGGTGACTGGTAATCTTTGATGTAGGTGCCTGCGTTCATGGCCGAGAATGCAGAAAGGGAAAAATTATTTCACCCACTGAGTTATGCAGTTGGTCTCCTATGGCATTGCACAGTATTGTGCCCTGAAAAGTGTTACGGCATCAGTCCTTGCAGTATTAAAAACTGGCAACAATCAAAGAGGCATTGTTGCATGTAATTTTGAGCCAATGAAATGAAAATAGTACGTAAAAATAGTAGTAATGATTGTTGGAAAAGTTAGTCTCGTAGGCGAAAGAAAAGAGAAACAAATATTATTAAGCAAACAAGAAAATGGGCTGAAGCCTTTAAAGTCAATTCTATTTTTTTTAATCAGCTGCCCAGTTCTCAGCTATAAAATTAGGTTTGAGTAACATGTTTAGTATGCTCAGTTATTTTTATTTGTTTGTGTTAAGCATCTAATATAATATAGTTGGGTTTTATGTTATTTGAGAAGAGAGCCAATGAAGAGCAACATGAGGCTATTTGGGTTTCATATTGGGGATTGGGGAGGTGGTTAATGTCGTTCAAGCATTAGAAAGAATGTGATTATCTAATTTTGTGTTTTCTGGCAAATGTTCCTGTCCATAACTACAATTCTAACATTGCTGGGGACTGGCCTTTGTTCATATATATTGTTCTCTATAATGAGCGATATTTAGAAGTTTAAGCAGAATTCACAAATTCAGAGGCAAAAAAAAGAAAAAATTACACTTTCAAAATGTTCAGTCTGGATAATCACAGTTCTTGATAATGCAGAGAAAGGGTGCGTGTTATTCTAAATTGGTAGTGTCATCATTATAAATAATTGCGTTATAAAAAGAGGAAGAAAGTAGACTAGTTGTTGTGTATATATTATCACAGTGTGTGATATGTCTGGGCCTATGTACAAATACGTGCTTGCACTCAGTGAGGCTGCTCTTGAGGAAAGCAAACGTGAAGGTTTCAGGAAATGGACAAAGTTCAAATCCTGCCAGCGAACACGGCAGACCTTCCACCTTCTCTGCTCTTCATGATGTTAGAGAAACATCAAATGTCATATTGTACTCTGGTTCAGTTAACTTTGTTTTGGTACTGCCATTTATATGAACTTAGAGCAAAAACTGTGCTTTTTGAAAATAGTATTTTGCTATAAGTTTCCAGAACTAACCTCTATTTGAAAAATGTACGATGTTTGATTATACCCTGGGGTTCCCCTCCCATCTGACATGAGGGCTTTGGCCGTGAGTTTCCAAAATTAACAGGAGAATCATTCCACTGGAAATATAATAGCCCAGTCCTCAAAACTTAAAGTTGACAAGTTGAGTGACTTTCCTCTTTTGCTTCAATCAAATTATGGCTGCCCGTGCAGTGGCCATGGTAAAATATGCATATTTGCACTATCTGCTTAATGAGCAAATCTGTGTCCACAGTTTCTGATCACATCTGGCATTGGTGTACACTGTACTGTCCTGAGTCTGTGTGTCATCCACTCACATATATTTTAGTTGTTTCAATGGTGTCCAGTCCACTTACTTATTTGGAGGTGTCCGTGTTTCTGATGTTTGTTGTAAAAAAAAAAAATCCCTTTTCTTTCCCAAACTTTCTGAGCAAGGGGACACAATTCACAGGTTTTTCAGCCCCTCTCTTGCTGTCTCCTGGTGATACTTACTCATGAAGGCATTATCCACACTGTGGACTTGAATAAATGAATTTCACTAAGGCTGCTTTCCAGAACAAAGTCTTGGCATTTTTCTTATATAAGAAGCACATTTGCAAGAATCACGGAAAAAAATGACAAACTAATGGTCTAGAATAGAATCACTGCTACACTTTTAATAATGCAATGACATAACCATCACAGTAAAACCAACAATTCATTTTTTGCCCCCAGGAAATAGTAGAATGAGATTAATGCCGATGAGTCACTACTGCTTACACAGCATCTCTTGGAGGGAGAATACCTGACTGACACAGTAATGAAGGAATAAATAGATCCTAATGCACTTGGGAAGTCACCGAAGGAAATTGTGCCCACCCTTTGACTGACCTATATAAAATATCTCTTTCTTCAAGATGTCTTCCCCTGATTTTCTGCAGAATAGCTCTGCAACTTAATATATGCCAGGCAAGCATGTATTATGTTTTGGTTCATTATATTTAAATACATATCTCTTCACTTTTTGGAAAATTAGATTTCTCTATCAATTACAAAATGGTTTGCAGTCAGGCCAGGTAGACCTAGACTGGGATGACCACTGATTCCAAGAGCTGGAAGGGTTCGATTGCTTGTCCAGCCTCCTAATTTTATCAAAGAGGAAACATGCCCACAGAGGGAAGGGAGTTGCCCACGCTCACAGAGGAAGTTATGCAGCTGAATAAGGATTGCAGTCTGTCCTATCTTGCCGGTGTTCTTTTTACATAACATTTTTTACCCACCTCTAAGCTGCCTTGAGCATACACCACTTGTTTCTGATGAACCCTCTAACTTCCCACCATTCTTTCTTTGGAATATTCTAGAAAAGAAAACTAATGGAGAATATTTATCTGTAAGCCTCATGAGCTTATGTTTTCTTGCAGCTCCCTTAGGAAGGGTGCAGTTACAGAATTTACACATTTCTTTAGACATTCATCAAAATGCTGCTTTTGCCAAATAAATGTTTCTAAAATGAGGATTAAATCATAATTACAGAATTGAACTCAGACTGGCCGTCAATTGTAGTGGAGCTCTGATTGCACTGTTACCTGCTGGGTGCATTTTAAATTTTGTTTTTGCTTTTTTTCTTCTCACCAATACTGACTGTCATTTGTTCTGGCCCCCTCCACCACGATGAGCAATGTGGAAAATATTTAAACCAATTGGTGTCTTTCTGTTTTGTCTGACACGTTTGTCCCACCTCCTGGAGGTCATTTTCCATAATCTATTGTAGGCACTTTACTAGTATTGCACACACTCAGGTTAGGTTGGGAGTAGCTGGACTCTTGGTGGTAGTCATTCAGTAAGCAAGAGCTTTGGGGCAATATTATAAAAGATGAATAAAGTAGGGGCTTCATGTATGCCCTTTCCCTGTGAATATTTTGCTGCTGAGTTCCGTTCCCTGCCAGCTTTCCTTCACTCTTGTCCTGCCCATTCTTGAGATGCCATGTAAAAGACAGTGCTCAGGGTGGCTCAAGTCCAAGCATTTGAGGTTCATCCTATCAGAGAATCAAAGTGAAGGCCTAGAAAGGGAACCGATATTTCTGGGATTTATCTGGAACTGCCCTTGGACATTGCTCACACAGCCTGAAAAAAAAGCAAGCAGAAGATGATTACCATCAACCCTCTCCTACTTACTTTCCATCCTACCCCACATGTTACCCACACGGATGCTGTGTTTGCATCATCAAAGTCTAGGGAATTGAAAAAAGATTTATCAAAATAAATCATTTAAGATCCAGAAAACAGTTTTATGATGGAATTCAGGAAGACTTAGTGTTCATTTTGCATGAATCGTCCAGGTAATTGTCAGGCCTCTTCACCCCACTGCTGTACCAGTGCACAGATATTGCTAAAGTGGGCAGGCTTTTTATGTTTTGCATTCTTAGTTTCAAACCACGGGAAGTGGAGATCTGAAGAGGCATGTATTCCGTGTCATCATTCTGTGTAGTCTTTGAGAAGGTGGTTATGTGTTTTTGCTGGTTTGTGTCTTGCAACGTTCAACTGCACATTATTCTGATGAAAATCCACAATGTCTTTGAGCTTCTGGTTGTATAATGCTGGGGTTTAAAGTCATCGTTTGTGGGTTTGGCATCAGCTCATACTTAGCCAGCTGGCTAAGAGATAGGAGAAGAATGAGAGAGTTCTTTCCTTATGTAATAATGAAAAGCAATAATTACAAGTATGTAATAATACACAAAGGCCATAATTAGTCTCTTCCAGTGTTTAGGATGCATTGAGCATCGTGTAGTCATTGGGAGTGTGTTTGGACCCATTAGTATGTGCTGTAATACCATTCCAGCAAACAAATACCTGAGTTACTACCATTTACCCATCTTTTGAGCCCATCTACTGCATTTCGGGAGTGGCACATGTGCTTGGGAGTGGAAGCCGTTCTTTAGAAGCACTGTATCAGAGAGATAGTCTTGTACATTTACCTGTTGCAAACAGGCTGGTTTGTAAAAGATGTATGTTTGGTGTTTAAAATGTTTATAAAATTGTATATAAATGGTTTCAATTTTCCAGGCTTTTGTAGATACTATATTTGATGCCTATCAGGATGCTTTAATTTGGGGGTCGAATATAATTCTAAGTCATCCATGCTGTTGGTCTGCAAACTTTTGAGGTAACTCCACGCACACACAAAAGGATTTTAGATTTGAAAATGATGTTTTTTAATCATTTCAAAATGTACTTTAGTTCTGTTTTCATTTAACTTTCTCTGTTTTCAAGAAAAAAATGTTTTTATTGATTTTTTTTTAAAGTGAATGTGTTTTATCCAGTTATTAAGTATTTGATTCTTATGCCATTTCAGAGTCATATGAAGTATATCACTTCTTCATACACATGCACACTCACTTGAACTTGCACACATGTTACACACCAAACCTTATGCAAAGGGGAAAGCTAACACTTAAAGTGAATTTTGTTCCTTATGGAAATGGATTGTTTCTGCATATATTGCTGGTGGCAGTATTCATTCAGTCTTGTGTTCTTTTTCTTAAAAAATGAAAGAAAAATAAAACAAGACAGCCAAAAAAAAAAAAGCAAACAAAAAACCCAACAATGTACAGGTTTGTAACTGCCAAAATTTGATGGTTAAAACAAGTTTTAAAGTAAAAAGAAAAAAAACTAGCCATGGTGTTGGCTCTTTGTGTTTCCTTTGATTTGTCCTTAGTTAACGTTCACATGGCACTTGGAGGGTGTATTTCACAGGGCAGGGGAGAAAGGAAGCAGAGTTCTTCAGTCCCAACCTACCCTCACAGAGAGGGGTCTCGCTGAAGGGGATGTTTGTGTTTTGTTGTGTGTGTGTGTGCACGTGCATGTGTTTCTTCTTCTGGAAACATCTTGCCTCCAGAAAGACTTTCATTTGTTCTGACGCATATGTTGGGATCTTACACAACTTCTTGTTGGGCACACAGCCTGTAAGATGTTCACCCAACAGAGACTGAAAGGAGTGCTTGAGGCTTGAACAGATGAGGATCACAGAGAGATGAGGATCCCCTCTGCAGAGTTAAATATGGCCAGGAGCCAGGGGGATGGGAAGTGGGGCTCAAAGGGATACGTTGACCCTTGAACAGCAGGGTTTAAACTCCTGCCACCCCTGAGACAGCAAGGCCAATCCCTGCTCTTCCTCCTTCTCGGCTTCTCAACATGAAGATGATGAAGATGAGGATGTTTATGATGATCCACTTCCATTTAATGAAGAGTAAATATATTTTATTTTCCTTATGATTTTCTTAATAACAGTTTCTTTTATCTAATTTACTTTATTGTAAGAATACAATATATAACACACATAACATGTAAAATATGTGGTAATCAACTGTTTAAGTTACTGGCAAGGCTTCTGGTCAACAGGAGGCCATTACTCATTAAGCTTTTGCACAGTCAAAAGTTACACATGAATTTTGGACTGCAAGGGGTTGGCAAACACTAACCCCCTTTTGTTCAAGGTTAACTGTAATTTGAAGAGGAAGCAACATCACAGGATGTTAGCCTGGAACCCGGAAGAACTCCAGAAGGGTAGAATGCCCTTTGCCTCACCCCTGCTGTCTGAGCACCAACAAAAAAAGGCCTTCTGTGGCCCCCAGGAACTGCCACTAGCATGGCCTGTCTATGCCAGCTGCAGAACTCCACCCGCCCCCGTCCCACCCTTACCAGGATGCTGGAGTCCTGGAACCACTCCTGGGGAATGGCCTCTAGCTAGGCATTCTTCTCCTTACTGATTTCTAGGTCACCTTAGGCAGTTTTCCATCCACTGCAGTCCTCTGGTTACTTGTCTGCTCTCAGGGACATGCAGGTAAATGTTTCACAGACGGCCAAAGGAAGAAGAGCACCAATTTGTTGCCTTTGCTAATTTCTGTGGTGTAAATACTACCATTATGGTTAACTTCAAGGTAGCGGGAACTGGCCCACAAAATTCCTGAGTCTAACAGCTCTCCCAAGCCAGTGTGAGCCTACTCCAACATACACGGGATCCCCTACACCTTTAGCTACTTGAGGGGGAGTAGGGTCTTCATCATCTTTGTATCCCAGAATCCCAGGGCCTATCTTGCCCTCGTGAAATGTTTTTGATTGAAAATTGATCAGCAATGTTTAAATTACCTTGTGTTCCTAAATCCTTCCTCATTCTGGTAAATTTAGCAACTTCAGTGAGAAGGAATTAAAGGAAGGCAAGTGTTAAAAATGTTCAGTCTCCTGCCTGTCAGTTCCACACCACCATGACGTGTTCATGAATTGAGCATCAGGAAGATATTAATGATTCTAGTCTTTTATGTGGCCACCTTTAGCGGAAAGAGTCTAAATCTCAATTCACACCTCAAAAATTGTACAAGAACCCAGCAATGCCAATTAAGAAACAGCATTGACCTCTTGAGGGATGGGAAAAGACCTTTTATGTCTGTCTTTGTTCTCAGCTGGTTCATTAGGATAAAAAGGCTGGCTCCTGGGTTGGAAACTGTTCTCTGAGGAAAGGTCAGGTTTTTGTTTTTTGTTTTTTTCTATTTCTGGACCAGTTCCCCAAGACCTCTTGCAGCTTGGTGATTCACTAGGAGGATAAGCATGACTCAGCACATAATCATACTCATAGCTATGACTTAGGACATGGAAAGTGTACAAAGCAAAAACAGCAAAAAGAAAAGGTGCAGGCCAGGTGTGGTGGCTCACACCTATAATCCCAGCACTTTGGGAGGCAGAGGCAAGAGGATTGCCTGAGCCCACGGTTCAAGACCAGCCTGGATAATATGGCAAGACCTCATCTCTATAATAAATCAAAAAATTAGCCAGATGTGGTGGCACACACCTGTGGTTACAGTTTCTTGGAAGGATGAGGCAGAAGGATCACCTGAATCCAGCAGGCCAAAGTTGCAGTGTCCTTGAGCGTGCCACTGCACTCCAGCCTGGGCAATGGAGTGAGACTCCTGACTCAAAAAAAGAAGAAAGAAAGAAAAGGTGCATGATGCAAAGTCCAAGAAAAATCAGCCACCAGCCACCAAGGGTCCTCTCCAGTGGAGTCTCACAGGATGTACCCAATGCCCCCCAAAACAGTTGTGCTAACATGTGGGAAGTGTTGCCAACCAGGGAAGCTCATTAGAGGCTCAGCACCCAGGGTTTTCACCCAGGTCATGTAAGCAGTCTCTGCCTAGGAGACTCCTGGAAGGAAATCAGTGTCCAACTTGAACAGTATTGTTTACACAGTGTAGGCTTAGTGAGCCACTCCTGTTGTTCTGGACATAGTAGGACCTTCCTGAAGCCCAAGTCCCCAGGCGCCAGCCACACAGGCCAACCTTGTGAGTAGGCCCTGCAAAGACCAGCAGCCAGGCCTGTTATGTTAACACCTGTGTGTGCAGCCCCTCTGAAATTTCTGCCAAATTGACACACCTCTATTCGCCCAAACTCTAGCAATTATCAGTCTGTTTTTTGTGATGTCTACTGAGAGCAGGTTAAGCCCTTCGTGTGGGCTGCTTCGCCTGTCCTTTTCCATGGGAGCAAAGGATCTGGCCCAAACAACTTTGCCAAAAGCATCCTGGATGAATGCAAACTGATAGAATTATTCTGTCAAATCATGAAGTTGAGCAAATTTAGCATCTCTGGTAATTAGTTTTGAATAACTGGTAGTTTGGGTGCACAATGGATCAGTGTTCCAACCTAGACATGCAGCTTAAAACAGTATGGCCCATTTCTCAAAATTCTTCCACTTTTGTCTCCATTCTTCTGCTTTTCAAATTATAATTAATGTTCAGCCAAGTATGCCTACTCTATACTGTTATAATGAAGATGATTTGGAGCAACCTGAGTATCTAACAATAAGTGATAACTTGGAACTGGCACAAAATAGCCTCACAAGACAAGCAGGAACAAGTGGTTTAAAAATGAACGTTGTAAAAAAATCTTTCTTGAATTCCTTTGTACCATTACTTGAGAGTTCTTCAACCTGGAAAAGGGTTCTCATCAGAACCCAACCATGCTGGCACCCTGATCTTGAAGTTCCAGACCCTAGAACCATGAGAAAGAAATTTCTGCTGTTTAAAAGCCACACACATAGCATAACATCGTGCACCCAAACTACCAGTTATTCAAAACTAATTACCAGAGATGCTATGTACTTTGTTATAGCAGTCTGACGAAAAGAATATACAAATACACATATGAGGATGGTAGGGAGTTAAATGTTATGTAGCAATGATATATATATTGTCTAGAAATGTGCTGCATTCCCTTAACAATATGTCTTGGGCATCTTCATGGGTCAGTGCGCCTCCTTTTTAATGGTTGTATTGTTTACCATATCATAGTCAATCCATGATTTATTAAATCACACTCTTACTGATGGACTCTTTTATATTTTGATATTACAGGCAATGTTTCTGTGAATAGCCTTGTGCAGATGTGCACAAGTATTTTAAAGATTAGATTTTGAGAACCAGAATTTTTAGGTCAAAGGTTATGTCCATTACTAAGTCTGAGAACTTCTTACTATTATTTTTCTTCTTTTATTTCACTGGGTTTTTTATTTCTGTATTTCCCTCCCCAATTTTGAATGCCTTCAGATGGTTTCCCCAGATAATAATTCCATAAGTAGTTCCTTGTACTATGTAGCAACCTGTATAACTCACCCTCCACACCAAACATGGGAAGCTGGCCCATGTTCTGGAAACCACACTTCTGCTCTCAACTCCCAGGAGGCCCTGGGCTGGGGACTACCATGACTCCTTGATGCCACTATGAAAACAGGCTCCACTTCTGCAAACATTGTCACCTGTCCAGGGCAGGAGTGGAGGAGAGCCAGATGACTGGCTGGCAGAATCCATTCTTTGAAGCACTAAATGCCTGGTTCTCGGGCCATACATTTGTGTAGGAAGGTCCAGGAAAGACATAGGTTACTAAGAAAAACATAAACAGATTCTACAGAGCCTGAATGCTGAGCTGCTCATAACATTAGGCCATGTCTGAATGATCATTATTTCACAGCCTTGAACCTTGAAATTACTTGTCTCTGTAATGTCTAAAAATACAATGGGGTTCTTAAAGCACAGATTTTCCTCATGAATTTCATCTGGAGTAATGGCACTCCTTAGGCTGCAGAGTCAAGATCTGCTACCTTACTCCTCAAATTGTGGTACACTGGCCAGCAGAGACCTCACCAGAAATACAGAATCCCAGACCCTTGAATCAGAATCTGCATGTCAACAAGTTTGCCAGGCGGTTTGTGTGCACTGTCACATCTGGGAAGCCCTGCTTCAGATTTCTGACTTGGAACTGATACTCACCAGTTGTGTAAATCTGAGTGAATCATTCTGTACCTCAGCCCCTGCATCTACAAGACAGGTTGATTACAAGAAGACAATGACACAACACAAGCAAACAGCTTGGAACAGCATCTGACAAATAATAGGCATGCACATGTTATTTTCCTAATTTTTATGCACTTAAACCAATTCCGGGAGTCCCATATAGTCTGGCTGCTGGAGAAACAGTTCAGTTCATAATGATTTAAAAATTTAATGAAAAAGAAAGAACCCTTTGAGCTAAAGCTCAAGTAGTCTCTGGAGTCATAATTTCTGAGAAAACTCTTTGGAGCATTATCCAACATCTTTCAATAAATGTGTTCTGCACAGATAGGAGTTCAGGGCTTTGATGCAGCTGCATATCTGTATGGAGGTTCATCGTCTCTCTCTCACCCAGTCACTTTCTAATGAAGCCGAGATGCTGATCAATTTCGGGAGCCGCTTCTTAGGGCAGAGATTTAAGGCTGTATCATTTCTGTGACCCAGAAAGAAACGCATTTAACTAGGTCACAAGGGAATTCAGTGACAGGTGAGGAGGTTTTGGTGCATGGAAAGACTAGCAGGCAGGATGCTTGTTGTAAATTGTAGAAAATTGACTTTGAGAGGAATGAGATTAAAATGACCAAAAGGACAGCAACTTCAGGGACAAAACTGAAATGCAGTGATAAGATTCACTGTGTAAATAATTCAACTCATACAGAAAAAGGCTTAGGACGGCTCTGAGCACAAAGAGACTTTTTTCATGTCTCAGAATAATTAATTAAGAATTCAGAATACAAGGTAATTAGAGAAACCATAACCCGAAGGCATACTGATGAATTATTCTGATCATTTTTAACAATGAGAAAATTTAATTTTCCAGTCATGTGGCAAGATTTTAAATTTGGATAATGTGAAGAGCACTGTTCATACAGTGCAGTTAGCAAATTTAATTATTTTTTTTTATTTTGACAGTGAAAATCATAATCAAATGATTAAATCTAAATGATGAAAATGATTGTAAGAGCTGAAAAATACTTGAGAGAAAAATGTACGAATTTCAATTGAATCTCATGTCTTCTTTATCACCAAACTGCCCATGTAGCTCCCTATGTTGTGTGTGTGTGTGTGTGTGTGTGTGCATGTGTGTGCGCGTGTGTGTGCTTGTGTGTGTGTGTGTGTGTGTGTCCAAGAGTGGTATGTCCTAAGGAAACAGGTAATGAATATGAATTATTTCTATATATAGTGGAGGTGATGTTGCATTACCAGGGAGTTTCATCAGCTTTCCCAGACAGGTGGATGTTGTAAACCTTGTCTCTAAGTACTCACAGCGTTAAGAATTAAGAATTAAATTCACTTTTTTAAGACACCCAGCATTCACAGGTGTGCTACAATCTATTGTACTTACTGAATCATCCGTTTTCACATTAGTTCAGGCATTACTTAAGTAAATATTTACAAATACTTTTGTGGTTATTTTTATTAACAATTGTCTAGTGTGTATTTTCAAGAATGTTAGAATGATTTTTCAAGATCTGTTGCCTCCTTTTGTAAAATTTCTGCTTTAATTGTACTATTAAGGCTTCCAGGGGCCCCACCTGAGAATACAGTTTTGGTTTCAGAGATCTGGGTTTGACTCCCTCTGTTGTGTGGGTTATATCCTGTATCCCAAAAAGATATGTTGAAGCTGTAGACTTCCAGTGACTGTACATGTGACCTTATTTGGAAATAGTGTCTTGGCAAATGTCATCCAGTTAAAAATGATGTCATATTAGAGTGCACCCCATTCAAAAATGGCTGCTGTCCTTGTAAGAAGAAGAAGAGAGACATAAACTCACAGATGGGGAGAATGGCACATGCAGATGGAGGTAGGGACTGGAGTGATGTGTCTATAGGCCAAGGAACACCAGGGGCTCCATACCCTAGAAAAGTGGCATAGGGCAGATTCTCCCCCCAGAAACTCCAGGAGGGACCAGCCCTCTGACACCTGGATTTTTAACTTCTAGTCTCCCAGAACTGCGAGGGCATATATTGCTGTTGTTCTAAAGTCATACAGTCTGTGATATTTTGTTATGGCAGCTCTAGATAATTAATACATCTCCTGGCCAGGTTTATGAACTTGCAAGAGCTTTTTAAACTCTTCTGATTTCTCTTCTTTTTTTTGTGGTTGAATTTGTCTTCTAAATACTGGGTTTTACACACCGCATCTACCTTACAGAACCAGGTGGTAGTTGAAGGAGATAATGCTAGTGCTTACTTAGTGCTGTGCCTGGAACATGTGGGATTCCAGCTTCTTCATGCAAGAGGCTAAAAACAAGAAACAAGCCCAAGAGTTAGTCAGCTCTGCCTTCCTCAGGCAAAAGGACCTCATCTGGATTTCCTTTTGATTGAAACAGTAAGAGCAATAGAAAACAAGTTTTTATTGGGGGGATGGGGGAAGAACCTGCCGTACTTCTATACCCTCACAATTCCTGTTTTCATTTTCTATTATTACTTTACAGTCTTTTATTCATTTGCATCATTTTCATAGTTGTAATCAAAGTATAACATCTATTTCCACTTTATATTTTTAACATTTTTCTTGCTTCTACAAAGTCATCATAACCAAGTTTTAATGATTTTCCTTCTTTATAGTTTATAAAGGATGAATTCATAAAAGACCAAGATTCCAACTGGAGAACTGAGGGGAGGGGGAAAGGAGAAGAATCTTCCACTTTCTGATGCTAGCATCTAGGAGGATCCCTGTCCCTGTCCCTGGGATATCCCTGGATCATGGGCAAGTCCACAGGGGAGGTCTGTATTCAAGAATGAGAGCCCTTGAAGACATGGATACTTCCAAGAGGTCATGAGAAACCTTGAGGCCAGGGCCTAGCCCTGCTGGTCACAAGGGGTAGGCCTGCCGGGCTCGGTGGCTCAGCCTGTAATCCCACGCCTTGGGAGGCTGAGGTGAGTGGATTGCCCGAACCTGCGGGTTCGAGACTCGCCTGGGCAACTTGGTGAGACCTCATCTCCACAGTAAATCAAAAAATTAGCTGGGTGTGGTAGCGCACGCCTATAATTCCAGCTACTTAGAAGGCTGAGGTGGAAGATCGCCAGAGCCCAGCAGGTTGAGGCTGCGGTGGCCAGGAACAGCCACTGCACTCCAGTCTGAGCAACAGAGTGAGACTCCAACTCAAAAAAAAAAAAACAAAAACAAAAAACAAAAAAACAAAGGGTAGGCCCTTCCCAAATTTTTAGAACTTGTTCTCTGAAAGCAACCTCCGCAAATTTTTTATGAAGACTATCTTGAGGCTGCTTTATGTAAGCAAGCACATTCTTGAATTTCATGTTTATTTGGGGTAGATGAAGGAGATTATGGAGCTCTGAAACACTCCCAGGTCACCCCTTGGTATGCCTACTGATTATGTGATTAGCCTCAGGGGCACCCAGAAACCACCCCTCCCTCAGGAGTGTCACTAGACTACTAAACCACAGACTCTGTATTAGTCAGGGTTCTCCAAAGAAACAGAGCCAATAGTATGTGTACAGAGGCAAAAGTTTATTTTAAGGAATTGGCACAAGTCACTTGGAGGCTTGGTGAGTCCAAAATCTATTGGAGTAGGCTGGCAAACTAGAAATTCAGAGAAGAATTGCAATGGAAGTTTGATGGAATTCCTTTTTGCTGGAGGGAGGTCAGTCTTGGTTCTATTAAGGCTTTCAATCTGTTGGATGACACCCACCCATATTATAGAGGGTAATTTGCTTTACTCAAAGTTCATTGATTTAAATGTCAATCTCATCTAAAAATACCTTCAAAGAATGTTTGACCAAATATCTGGTCAAATTGACACATAAAGTTAATCACCACACTACTCAAAGGCAGGAAGCCATGCCCTCTTAGTAGCCTGGGACTAGGAAGGTGATCCATGTTCTTCATGTACAGTTAACCCTGAACAACATGGGAGTTAGGAACGCAGACCACTTGTGTAGTTGAAAATCTGCATTTGACTTGACTCCTCAAAAACTAGCTATTCATAGCCTGCTGTTGACTGGGAAGCCCTACTGATAACATAAACAATTGATTAACACATAATTTATGTGTTATATGTATTATATACTATATTCTTACAGTAAGATAAGCTACAGAAAATAAAATATTATTAAGAAAATCATAAGGAGGAGAAAACATGCTTACTACTTACTAAGTGGAAGTGGATCATCACAAAGTTCTCATCGTTGTCTTCTCGTTGAGTAGCTAAGGAGGAGGCAGGCCTTACTGTGTCAGAGGGTAAAGGTGAAAGAGGTGGAGGAGGCAGAAAGGGAGGCAAGAGGCAGGCACACCAGTTGTCAATTTTAGTTTTTAAAGTCTGCCTATAGCTGGACCCATGCAGTTCAAACCCATGCCATTCGAGTGCCAAATGAATTTTTTTTTTTTTTAAATTGGAGTCTCACTCTGTCACCCAGACTGGAGTGCAGTGGCC
>NW_007102829.1:82758-91711 GCF_000164805.1 Carlito syrichta | reverse complement strand
GGCTCAGGCAATCCACTCACCTCAGCCTCCCAAAGGCGTGGGATTACAGGCTGAGCCTCCGAGCCCAGCTTGTATTTTTATTTTAACTATAAAAGTAAACTGTACAATTCTAAATCAGAAGACAAGTAAAAAAAGAAAATTCAAGTCCTTCTTATCCCCAACTTATTTCCCAGAGGCACCTCAGATAATATTTTGATGCCTATCCCTCCTGTCTTCTTTCTCTATGTGAAATTTGTTTTACAAATATGGGATCTGACTATACACGTTGTTCTGAAACTTATCTTCTTCACTTGTTTGGAGTCCTTGAATATCATTCCATAATCAGCACATTCTTTCAGCAGTAGCATAATATCCCACTATATGTATGCGCTCTAATTTATTCAATAGACCCCTTACTGATGAATGTCACACATTGTTTTCACTTTGGGACTATCACAAACAATCCTGCAGTGAATATCATTAAACATATCTTGGCAGTTCTGTTCAAGTACATTGTACAATGAAGATCTAATAGCAAATGGTCAGATCAAAGGATATACCCATTTTATTTTATTTATTTTTTGAGTCAGAGTCTCACTCCATCATACAGGCTGGAGTGCAGTGGCATGCTCACAGCCACCACAGCCTCAACCTGCTGGGCTCAGGTGATCCTTCCACCCCAGCCTTACAAGTAGCTGGAATTTCAGGCACACACCATCATGCCTAGCTAATTTTTTGATTTATTGTAAAGATGAGGTCTCGCCAAGTTGCCCAGGCTGGTCTCAACCCCATGGGCTCAGGCAATCCTCTCATCTCTGCCTCCCAAAGTTCTTGAATTATAGGCGTGAGCCACCATGCCCGGCCAGGATATACCCATTTTTAATGTTGCTAGAGAAATGTGTGTTGAATTTATTTGAAAAGACACAGATATCTAAAGCCAAGACAGCAGAGGAGGAAAGAAGAGAGAGATGAAAGAAGGTAGGAATGGAAATTCAGAAAAAGGTGTGAATATTTTTATTCCGATTTTTATTCCAATTTGCATCTTGTTCTGCTGGTGACATAGACAGTGCTGTGTACCTCTTAGGGGTGTGCAGAATTACTCCCATGAGGTGAGTTCCATGAAAGTAGGACTCTGTTCTATCATGAATGTAGCCCAACTTCTTAGAACAGAGCCTGATACAAAGCATACTTTGGAATAAGCAGGGAAAGGGGTCCTGCATTTAAGGTTGACCTCAGGCTACATTTTCCACAGAGCTGGATAAATATGTATTGAACAATTAAATGCATGAAAACCAGGACCCATGGAAGTTAAATTAAACAAGATATGGTTAGGCACAGTGGCTCACACCTGTAATGCCAGTACTTTGGGAGGCAGAGATGAGAGGATTGCCTGAGCCCAGGGGTTCAAGACCAACCTGGGCAACTTGGCAAGATCTCGACTCTACAAAAAATCAAAACATTAGCCAGGCATGGTGGTGCATGCCTGTAGTTCCAGCTACTTGGAAGGCTGAGGTGGAACGATCACCTGAGCCCAGTAGGTAAAGGCTTTGTGGTGGTAGTGTGCCCCTGCACTCTGGCCTGGGCAACAAGAGTGAGACTCTAAATAAATAAATAAGATATGAAAAGTATCTTGCACACCGTATGCACTGAGAGCATGGCAGCTGCCCTCATAACAGCGGGTGCTAAGTTACACTACCAGCAAGTATTAGAACAGTAAGTCAATCCCAGACGCTGCCTTCAAAGCAAATGTCTCCCCATGGCCTCAAATGGGGTGCCCTTGACTGGGCAACCACATCTGGAAGTGGTATTCAGGGCCAGGTGTGGGGCTTATATCTGTCATCCTAGCACTTTGGGAGGCTGAGGCAAGAGGATTGCTTGAGGCCAGGCATTTAAGACAAGCCTGCACAACATAGTGAGACCTAGTCTCCACAAAAAATAAACAATAGCTGGGTGTGGTGACATCCACCTGAAGTCCCAGGTACTTGGAAGTCTGAGGCAGAAAGATCTCTTGAGCCCAGGAGTTCAAGGCTGCAGTGAGCTATGATCATGTCACTGTATACCAGCCTGGGCAACAAAGTAAGCCTTTGTCTCTAAAAAATTATATATATATATATAATTGTTTTAAATAAAAGTGGGATTCAGGTTCTAGACATGGGCTGAAATTCACAACAGGACAGGGTTAAATAGCTGGCAGCAGCATACTTTGGAATAAGCAGGGAAAGGGGTCCTGCAAGATTTAAGGTTGACCTCAGGCTACATTTTCCACCAAGGCTCATGGTTTCTGCTGTATGGAGTGTGGTGGGAAAGAATGTCAATGTTTCTCCTGCAGAATTTCCTCTTGCAATGGACAGACCAAGTTTCCGTAGCGGCCACGAAGGAAGGTGGCAAGAACTTTGTGTGTGTGCTGCCACACAGCCTGTAGCTGTGACAATTACACCCCTTTAGATAATGGTCTTCTGATGGCTGCTGTGATTTAAAATCTAATGTCATCCCTCCATTGTTCTGATGTCTGTTCATGAATAATGCAGTCGTCCTGGAAGCCTCTGTGGGTTCTCATTTGGATTGGCCCTGTGTTTGAGATTATACCATTGTCCTACACATTGTCTCACAAAACTGATGCAGCTGAAACAATACAGGAAGTAATTAGTACTTGGCTAATTTTGGAAAGTGGGAATGTGAGTGAGTAAGGTATAAAGTTTATCTCTGCAAATGTTCCCAACACCCAATTGGCCTACAGGTAAACGGGGGGAGGGAGGATTTTCTTTGCAGGTCTGCGTCTGCTGCTGTCTGGATATGCTGGACATACTTGTTCTCTCTGATAGAGTGGGATTTTTCTTTTCAGAACAGAAGGAAAACAGATTTTTTCATGGGTGACTTTTCTCAGTTGTATTGTCATCGTCAAACGCAAATAGCTCTGTAAATAGCTTGTGTGTCTCCCTACAAGGCCAAAATACCAATTGTTTCTATGAATGAATGATGGCAGCATAGATTTCTGTTTCCAATATCTGAGTCTTGATTTAATAAGACAAAAATAAATCAATTGCATGCAGACAAATGGCAACAGTCATTTTAGAATTTCAATTTAGCTTCAACCCAGGGAAGGGGCCACTTCAGTGTGGTAGAGTCTTGCTCACTTATTTCTATGCCAGCAACACAAAGGACATAATTACTGCCCCCTCTCAGGTCTAATGAAGGTGGGTGAAGGTACCCTGCCCCTGGCAGCCAATGGAGCTATCAGGTCAGGTTTAGTCATGGTATTGTTTCTGCTTAAGAGTCCAAGTTAAGTTTCTGAGAAAGTCTGAAGCGTGCACTTATGTGAAAGAAAAGCCCCTGTGAGCTCTCCATGGTTCCTCTCTGCCCTCAGCACTGAGTCCAGACTCCCTAGCTTGGCATCAAGGCCCTCCAAAGTCCAGCGCCTGTGTGTACATGGTCATCCTGCAGGCCAGCCACATACTGCCCTCTCTGCTGACTCCCCTCTGGGGCTCTGCACATGCTTTTCTATAGAGGTTGATTTTTCAGCCTCTAGAATCCATTTCCCCAACTCCTCAAGCTTCACTGTTTCCCTGCTCATGTTCTTCCATGGCCTCCTAAAGCCAGTCTCGTTATTGCATTGCTCTCGTCACTTTATAATATTCTACTTCCTTATCTGTTTGTCTTGCCGGACTGTGAGACCCATGCTGCTGGGAAGAAAGGAAGGTGTGGGCACAGCAGGATTTCACCTAAGAGGGTTGGAGGGCAAGCAGGGGAGCTCCCCCAGTGCTGATCTATGACTGGGGAAAGCTGCTGCCAGAAAAACCAATCTGGGTTTTAGGAATGGGATGACTGTGTCGGGAGCAGCATGACCTCTCAGAGAAGAGTGGATCCCAAAAGTTCCCAAGGAGTGTTCCCATGAGATGTATGGTCTGCAGGGTAGTTTTATTCTACACAGTAGGGGTGGCTGCTTAACAATGGAAGTGTCTTAATTGGGACTACACACTCTAGAAGTGGTTATTTGGCATGGAAAGAGCAACCAGAAGCCTCCCCTCCAGAGGCTATTACCACAAGCCTCAGACAAGTTTACCCTTACTCACCTCCAGTTAGCACCAGAGGGCTGTTGTTTGTCTTCATGGATATTGGAAATGACTTTTTATGGAGAATAGAGTGGAATTCAAAGCATGTAGGTTGTGCAGGCACCTCCCTGGATAAACAGATGAGCCCCAGCCTTGACCTCTGAACTGGCTGCCAAGGCCCAAGGACCTCTGTTCTGCTGATCCACTTCCAGAGGACTATCCAGAAAAGTACCTAGTAACTGTGAGTGGCCAAGGTGACTTGCATCCATTTCCAAAAGGGGTCCTGGACCAGCAGGCACTGGCCATGACCTAAGGGAGGATGACTACAAAGTCCTGCTTCTCAGACAAAAAGCCAGAGCTCTTATGTTTCAGTCTGCACTGCCATAGCCACAGTTTGGTGTAAAACTTTGACCAGTCCTGGCAGCTCTCTCTGCAGGGCTGCACAATGCTCTTGGGGTTTTGAATGAGATGAGATCCTCCACCAATGGCAGCATCTTCCATTACTTTCATTCCAACAGGACTTATGAGCCTCTTCCCTGATGAGAAATGGCGGAGTAGAGAATATGATCCTCAGAGGAGTCACCCTGATGTGTTTGGTTTTCTTTTCAAGTTGAATTATTAAGGCGTACTTAAGAAATAAGCATCCAAACTGCAATTATTCTTGAGAATTAAGAGCGAATTGGCGTCTAGTCATTCACTTGTTTTAGTAAAAATATAATGGCATTTATTCACCAGTCAACAAATGTTTGTGGAGTGCATGTTAAGAAACCTAGACACTGCTAGGTTATGTGTTTAGTTCCCAATCATTTCAAGCAGAGCTGTGCTTGTAATTATCAGACATCTAAATAAAGGATTCTGGGCAAAAATGACTGCTTTTCACGGGCCTAAGAAGGAGGTGGGGATACACCAGGCGAATATTCCGCATTCTATTCCTGCTGCAGCTTCTACACCTGCCCGGCCCCCCATCCAGGCCAGTGGCCTTGGATGACATTGACAGGCTTGAGGTGCTCCCAAACATGGTCCAGGTCCCATTAGGCACTGACTCACGCTGACAACAGCTGGAATTTTGACAGGCTTCCCAGCACTGGAGACAGGTAAGTTTCTTGATGACCGGCCTGGTGACAGCTCTGATATGTCATCTTGCTATTATTTCTAGGTTTGTGCTGGGCCTTAGGATTCCTCAGAGAATTGCACTTGAGAGAGAGCCAACATGACAGGTGGGAACAGATAATGTTATTGATCCATGAGAAAAATGGGCTGCTGCACTCCCAGTCTAAGCCTTGGGCACCAGGGTCTCAGGAATCAGCAGGAAGTGATGTTATCCCCAACCAGGCCCAGAAATGATTCCTATGTCCTGGGAAATGGTTCATTTTGATAGTCAGTATTCTTAATGTTTGAAGCTTAACGGCTTTTCCAATGGAAAACCAATCACAATTGTGCAGTGGATTAGTTTCTTTTTCCAGAAGGAACAGGATCCATGTGCATGTCCCAGCACCTCCTAGCAGTTGCTCAGGAAAGAGGGGTACTATTTCCATGTAGAATTGCTCCCTGATTACGTAAGCCTGAACCTCTGCCCTTGACTACTGACCATTTCCAAATGCCACAGCATCCCAGCAGTATGTAATCCATCCCCACGCTTCACCAGGGGGGCTCCATCCTCCTAACTCCTCAGACCAAAGACCTGAGTACCACCCTTGACTTCCCTGCTGATACCACACATCCTACCTTGAGGTATTTCTGTCAGCCCCACCTACAAAATATATTGAGAACTGCTGCTCACCATCTCACTCCATGACTACCCCTCTGCTCCAAGTCACCTTCTTGCTTGGACTATTGCAGTAGTCTCTACTGTCTCCACACTTTGCATTCTTCATGGTCAGTTCCCACCTCTACCACTTTCTTTATGCACGACTGCCTGATATTTGCCCTCCATCTCCACCACTAAGTCAGTCCATGGGGCTGGCACAACCTCTAGCACATGGGAAGGCCAATAATTGATGGATGAATTGGTGAGCACACTGCCAGCAGACCCTGGGGTCCTGTCTTCCAGAGTATGTTGAATGAGTACATAATTTAGCTTGTTAAGCTCCATGAGGAGGTATCCTGTTGCACCCATTAACTGAAAACAAATAACAAGAGCAAAGTTCATAAAATGAACTCCACCCATTCATTCCTCAGCCTCTAGACATATTAACCACATTTAGATTTAACCTGTTGGACACTAGGTTCTGAGCCCACACTTCTAAATGAGCTACTTGAAGTCTCTACTCCACTCCATCCAAAGAAGCGATCTTTGACACTTACTGTTCTATCAGGGTTCTGGATAATGGGACCAGGAGTCATACAGAAGTGTTGGGTTAATCTGTTGGCACTGCAGTCCTGCCCTATGCCATCATGAGTCTGCTGTCCACATCTCAGAACAACTCACCTGCATCACAGGGAGGGCAGAGGAAGAGGGAGTTGGGGGAGAGGGTGGGGTGGAACCCTGGATGTGAGAGTGGGGTGGAGGACCCTACATGTTCTTCGTAACCCTAGGATGCTTACGAGCTTTAAGAAATTTCTCTCTTTAGAAGCTCCCCATCTGCCTTGTGCTTTTCTCCTTGAAAGGAACCAGGACAGCCTGTCAAATTTTGATCATTTTATTCAGAGAGTATATAGAATGCTAGGTTGGTGGGGGAGGGAGGGAGGTAGCTGAGGATACCACAGAGGGCAGGCTTAACTGCTTGCTGAAACTTCCTGTGGACTTGGCGACACTGCCAGCAGCAGAGGACTTCTTGTCCATAGCCTTGCTGACTTCAAGGCCACTGTGTGTCTCGTGACTCTCACTCAAAACGGCCTGGAAAAGGGGATGTGAGAATGAGATTTTTGGAAAGTGTGCAGAAGGAAAAGCTCCTTAGCCTGGGCCCTGCCCTCAGTTCCAGGATGGAGACTAGTACTTTCTTGTCATGACTTAGCATTTTACTGCTCATTTAGAGGTGAGTGTTAGAGAAGGGCCCCCACACATTGCCTTGCTGGCGACTGTCTGCACAAGGCTACATCACCCAACTTCAGAGCCCTGGGGGTTTCCTCCAGCTTCTTGCTGGAGCATCTTGCCAGTCAATCTTTTCTCTCAGTTCAGCAAACTGGCAGGAGCCATGTGCATACACAGGCTACACTGGGGAGCAGCCTGCATGGGTCTGCCCGGGTGGTTCAGGACAATCACCTGGTGGGAGCAGCAGGATAGAACTAGAGACTGATGACAGCAAGCCACATGATCTGTGGCAAAACCCTCAAGAACCTGGGGTCTCAGTGTAAATCAATTCTTAAATTAATTCTTAAGCACTCCCACCACCACCACCGCCATACACCAAGTCTCCCTGGGAATCACCTGTGCCACGACATTGTCAGCCTCCATGGGGGGGGGTGGATATCGTTCTTGCTGTCTCCAGCCATATTCCCATGCCAAACGTCCTTCAGACACGTTCTTCACGCTGAATCCTATGTTGTCACCGACAGGGCTTCCACCAGGGCCTCCCAGTGCAGTCTCCACAGATTTAACCTCAGTGGTAACATTGCTGAGGTAAGGTGACTCCCACATGAGATTTAAAACAGTTGGTCTCCACAGGCTCACAGGCATGTGGTGCCAAGGCAATTCCAACAGGAGCCAGGAAGTCAGTGCCAGACATGAAGTGGTAACTGCTTCCTGAGAGGTCCCCTGGTTCTGGGTTCTTGGTTGGTAGAAAGCACTAGATAGATCACTGCCTATTAAACTATTGGGCCAGGTGCACTGGCTCAGCCTGTAATTCCAGCAACTGGGAGACTGAAACAAGAGGATCACTTGAGCAATGATCGCACCCCTGCACTCCAGCCCAGGCAGAAGGAGACCCAGTCTCTAAAAATAAATAAACAAACTTTTGGATAGGTTGGAAATGGTGGGTGCTTTTGCATTTATCCAGTTCAGGGGTGAGGTGGAGTCAGGATTTGATCCCCTGCTGTCAGACTCCACTGACTCCTTAGGGAACTCAATTAAGCCTTCAGTCCCCAAGTGAGCAGTACACCCTCAGCCCCACCAGCCCTTAGTCGCCTGCGATCTTGTATGTCTCGTCTCGCAGGGGCAGCTTCAGGGGTTTCTGACGGAGCGAGTGGGCAAGAGGTCGGAGTCCAAGACTTCCCACAGAGTCACGCTGTGGCGTTTCCCTCCTCCTCTACCTTCCAGCCCTTGAACTCAGGCATTGCGCAACATGGAAAGGCGGTGACTAGGACATGGCCTCCGTGCCCCGGCAGAACCCGAATTGTGCTCACACTGGCGTGAGCACCGTCTTGCGGTCGGTCGCTGTGCCAGCCGAAGGACGGACTGCAGCCATTTCTTCCTTTTTTTTTTTTTTTTGGCGTCTCACTCTGTCGCCCACTCACGGCCACCCCAGCGTCGACCTGCTGGGCTCCGGCCATCCTTCCGCCTCAACCTTCCAAGTAGCCGGAACTACATGTGCGCGCTACCACGCCCGGCTAAGCAGACATCTTGATGCTGGCACTCCCTTCCCGGGTGACCTCCTTGGCTGGAATGAGCAGCTTCCCGCCCAGAAGAGCGCCTGCGGCGCGTGCTCGCCCCAGCTGTTCTGGGTACGCCCGCCTTGTACGCGCCACACGCAGCCACGGTGAGCACCAGCAGGCAGGGACGCGGAGACACGCGGTGCTGGGGTGGGGGCGTCTACCGGCTTCAGGCAGTTCCAGATCCCGTTGTGAAGCTGGGAAACGCGCCCCAAAACCTCACTGATGGCCACAGACCACCGGCTGCTGTGCCCAAGTGATTCTCATCTAACCCATCTAAGTGGCCTTGCCGTCCTTCTCCTGTATCTGGCCCTTCAGGGAGACAGTGTCCCAGCTTCATTGGAATGACAGGGCTTTCAGTTCATTCTGATTCTCTCCTCCTTCTCCTCTCCCTCCCC
>NW_007102829.1:60797-82699 GCF_000164805.1 Carlito syrichta | reverse complement strand
TCCTCCCTCTCTCTCCATCTCTCATCTCCATGGGTGAGGAAACCCTTATAACCTTATGGGGTTTATGATACCTTCCTTCCCCAAGCCTCAGATATAAAGCCTGAGGTTCCCCCTTAATGGAAAGGCTCCTGGGAGGTGGACTGCATTTCCTGGGCAATACTGGTGACTGTATTCCCTGCGAATTCCCTGGGACCTGGAGCATCCATGGTGGTGACATGAGATATCATTTGCTCCTATCCAGAATCCACAGGGAGATGCTGATGGTAACTCTGGGCACTCTCTGTCTTCAGTTTGTCCAGGCACATTGAAAGAACTCTTACCCATCTGGAGAGGGAGGGAAAAAGCACTGATGGGGTGTAGATAGGTCACCCAAGGACTCCAGCAGCATCCTTTCCAAAGAACACACCTGTTTTCTGCACTCTATAACTAGACCCACACATAGGAAGACCTTCCTGCCAGCTCTCTCACCTTTGTCCCTCTGCCATCGCCTTTTCAAACTTCTGGATAGTTTGCTTGTCAATGTCCCCACACATGAAGATGAGTTGTCCAGTGGTGGTGGGCTTGCCAGTAAGGACAATATTGATGTGGTCTTCTCTTTACCCATGGCAGTGGGTTTACCAGAGTAACTGCTGATCTAGACAGCCAGGTGGTGAGACTGAACCATCCAGGCCTGTCTTCTTCCTGTTCCCTCCACGCTGCTCCTGCATGGCACCCCTCCACTTCAGTGCCTAGCCCAGAGTCATAGTAGGTTAAGCTGAAAATGTAAACCTGACCTGCCCAGGCTCACTCCTCCTAGACTAACTCCTTGGCCACCTCAGGTACCTCCGAATAGTCCTAGCCCAGACCTTTCACCTGTGTGGGCCACTCCCAGAACACATGGGCTTAGTTAGCCCCAGTTCATCCAACCCTCCCCCACCTCCAACACATTTCTGATGCGAGAGATCCTGACCTCTATTGTCTGCTTCTTGTCCTTTGTAAGTGCTCACCTATAACGAAAAGGTAAGCCTGATCCAGAGGTCAGCAAGAGCAGCAGCAGCTGTGGAGAGAGGGAGCTTCTTGCCTCCTGCTTTTGGGAGCCCAGCACTCCCTGCAATGGCCCACTTCTGATTCTCATCAAATGTGAAACCAGAGCCTGATGGTGTTGGGAAAGCCACTCTTTACCCTAGTCCCAGTTTCAGAGACTTCTCAATGACTGGTTGGGTGGCTGAATAAAGAGAGGGTGAATGAGGTTCACTGTGCTTTCACTGACTGGGTGAGTGACTGAATAAGGGGAGGGTGGGTGAGGCTCTTTGTGCTTTTGCTGGCCATGTGGAGTGGGAGAAGGGAAAAACCTGAAAATAAGAAAAAATGGAAATAAATAAATAAATGAAGATACAGAACAAATGCTGCGCTTGGCCAGGCTCTGTGGAGATGCAGATGCAGATTTCAGGCCCTCAAGACAGAGGTGCAGAATGGTTGCAGCTCTCCATCCATTTATTCAACATTTATGGAGCAGGGCAGTGTTTCACATTGTGCAGGAGGCTGAGGATCCAACATTAGGAACCGGTCATGGCCTCTCTTCTGAAAAGCTCTCAGGCTATTATCCTTGCGGGGGGAGGGGTGGCGTTTTACTCTATTCACTAGGTGTGGGAGGCTGAGAGGCAACCGAGACAGGGAGCCCCTTGGGAAGCCACATGGAGCTTGAGCCAGGCAGAGTGTCAAGCACATTGAACATACTTGGAAAGGGGGATCAGAAGAGAGAGAGGGGAGGCCACAGGTGCTCACGAGAGCACACTGCCATTAGGATGGGGTACAAGCCTTTGCCAAGGTCTTCTCCCTCCTCCCACAGTCAGGATTAGTTACTTTCCACTCTGGGTCTGAAATTCTCCAGTTTTGCCATGAGATAATACAGTAGTCTTCCCCTTGCTGAGGTTTTGCTTTCTCTGATTTCAGTTACCTGTGGTACAGTACAATAGTGTATTTTGAGACAGGAATCAAGAGAGAGGAGAGAGGAAAGTGGAGAGAGGAGAGAGAAGAAGGAAAGAAGAGAGAGGGGAGAGAGACCATATTTATATAACTTTTATTTTTTCATTTTTAATTTTATTATTATTATTATTTTTAGAAACAGGGTCTTGATTTGTCACCCAGGCTGTAGTGCAGTGGCACAATCATAGTTCACTATAGCTTCAAATGACTGGGAGGAAGCAATTTTCCAACTTGGCCTCCAAAGCGCAGGGAATACAGGCTTGAGTCACTGTTTCCAGCTGTTATTTACTTAACTCTTATTATAGTACATTGTTAAAAATCAATCTCTTGCTGTTATTAATATTACTGTGTCTAGTTTATGTACTTTAACACAGTAACATAGTATAGGAAAACATAGTATGTACAGTGTCCTCAGTTTGGTAACTATATTGTCTGAGGTTTCTGGCACCCACTGGGGTCTTTGCAAGTATCCTCTGCAGGTAAGGGGCGATTACTGGAATAGCACTATAGTTTCAGCCTCTTTGAAACAGCACAAAGGCAAATTATAGCATCTAAGACAATGTCACTTTGTAGTCAGACAGATCTAGGCCTAAATCCCGCTTTCTCTACTTACTAGCTGGGTGAACTTGACATCTCTGAGCTGTTTCTTCTGCAAAATGGGAATAAAACTAACCTGCTTAGCATAAGGACTAATGAGACCATGCACAGTGCCTGGCACATGGAAATGATCAGTAACTGGTTTCTGCTCTTGCAGACAGGACTATCTCCCGTCTTACATTGCTGAGCTCCACTTACTAGGAGATAAAGTGCTCACACATAGACAGAATGATTTACCCTAGGTCACAGAATGAATTAATGAATAAATAGTAAGATATTGCTCAATCTATAGGTTTCCAGTCTTCTGTGTCAGACTGTCTCATTAAGAATTATTATTGCTTTCTTCCCCACCGTAGCCAGGGTAGGGCTGGTCACGCCGCCGATGCGTGGATGGCAGCCTCGCAGCGCCAGACCCGCACTTAACTCGCCCCTGCCTCCCGAGCCTGCGCGATGTGCCGCCCCGGGTGACAGGCGGCGGGGCGCTGCCCGGGACTCGGGCGGCCATGCTCCCCCGCAGCACGTAGTGAGAGCCTCGCCGCCCAGGAGCAACCTCATGTGACGGCACAGCCAACAAGATGAACGGTGCTTTGGATCACTCAGACCAGCCAGACCCAGATGTCATTAAGATGTTCATCGGACAGATCCCTCAGTCGTGGTCGGAAAAGGGGCTGAAAGAATTTTTCGAGCCTTACGGAGCCAACTACTAGATCAACGTACTCCGGGACTGGAGTCAGAACCCTCCCCAGAGTATAAAGGTTGTTGTTTCATAACATTTTATACAAGAAAAGCTGCACTTGAGACCCAGAATGCACTGCACAATATTAAAACTTTACCTGGGATGCATCATCCCATTCAGATGGAACCTGCAGATAGTGAAAAGTCCAACGCTGTGGAAGACAGGAAACTGTACATAGGAATGGTCTCGAAGTGTAATGGGAATGGTATCAGGGAGATGTTTTCTCCATTTGGTCAGATCGAGGAATGCCGCATTCTCCGGGAATCCAACGGGCTGAGTCGAGGCTGTGTGTTTGTCACATTTTCTACAAGGGCAATGGCACAGAATGCAATCAAAGCCATGCATCAGTCTCAGATCATGGAGGGTTGCTCTTCACCTATCGTGGTGAAGTTCGCGGACGCTCAGAAGGACAAAGAGCAAAGGCGCCTGCCCCAGCAGCTGGCCCAGCAGATGCAGCAGCTCAACAGCCACTTGGGGAAACCTGACCGGGCTGGGCGGGCTGACTCCGCAGTACCTGGTGCTCCTGCAGAAAGCCACCTCCAGCAAACAACCTTTGGTGCATTCAGTGGCATTCAGCAGATGGCGGGCATGAAAGCTTTACAACTCCGGAACCTGGCGACATTGGCTGCTGCTGCCACCGTGGCCCAGACCTCAGCCACCAGTGCCAGTGCAAACCCCCTCTCTACCACGAGCAGTGCCCTGGGAGCCCTCATGAGTCCCGTGACTGCTTCAACTCCCAACTCCACTGCTGGTGCAGCCATGAACTCCCTGACCTCTCTTGGGACCCTGCAAGGACTAGCTGGAGCCACAGTTGGACTGAATAATATTAATGCACTAGCAGGTATGGCGGCTCTGAACGGAGGACTTGGCACCACAGGCTTGACAAATGGCATGGCTGGCACCATGGATGCCCTCACCCAGCCCTACTCAGGAATTCAGCAGTACGCAGCCGCTGTGCTGCCCACCCTGTACAACCAGAGCCTGTTGCAGCAGTAGAGCACTGCGGGCAGCCAGAAGAAAGGTCCAGAGGGGGCAAACCTCCTTATTTACCACCTTCCACAGGAGTTTGGAGACCAGGACATTCTGCAGATGTTCATGCCTTTTGGAAATGTAATCTCTGCTAAAGTCTTCAATGACAAACAGACCAATCTGAGCAAGTGCTTTGGTTTCATTAGCTACGACAATCCAGTCTCTGCACAAGCTGCTATCCAAGCTATGAATGACTTTCAGATCGGCATGAAATACTTGAAGGTGCAGCTGAAGTGCTCCAAAAATGACAGTAAACCTTACTGATCCTAACCCCATAGGCTCCCTGCTCTCATTTTAGCTTTCTTGGGGTAAGTCCCACGAGCCAGCCTGTCTCTACAGGGAAGGCAAGGAGGACCACATTGCCAACTTTACCAAGAGAGACAGTTATTTTTACAATAAGGCTCATCTCCTCACCCTTCCCCTTACCCAGTTTGCCATAATTAAACTCGGGCCACCTTGTTAAAAAAAAAAAGAATTATTATTATATGTTCCATTTGAGCCATACACATAGTATCTCTGTGGTCTTGACTGACTCAGAGCTGGAGGAATAATCAGTTAGAGGTTTTGACATTGAAGTAAGCTGAAGGGTAAGTGCTCCTGATAGAATGACTTTCTTGTCTAGTGCAATCAGCTGTTGCTAGGAAAACATCCCATAATTTAAAAATTTGAAGGGACTTGCAATCTTTATAATTTATTAGAAATAGTATTTAAGTTCGTAAATGTAAAGTCATAGCATTTCTGGAGTTAAATGGTTAAGAATTATAAATTAATCTATAGTGATTGTAACGTAGGCTTCAGACAGGAAGAAATAAGATCCTTTGAACAACAAGCACAATGCAGTGAGAAATCTCGAGATAAATAAAGTTACATGATCAAGATGTGCTCATGCAACTGCATAATTACAAGGAGAGGTGACACTGGTGAAAAAACAGGCAGGGAGGGGTAATTCCAAAAAGACTAGACAATGTAACCAATATTAGCATAGGAATGAAACACATCTACTCATTAATTTATCTATCTAAATAACTACTAGTCAAGCCCTTTGTGAGTTATAGCAAGCACAGCAGTGTGTTTTTGTCAAGCCATGCAAATTGGTCTAATTTAAATCAAGTGATGGAGTTTCTGGCATTGTAGACATGTCTTCTGTGTCCCTGGTAGATTAAAAACCATTCCATTTTGGAGAAGTTCAGATTTTGAGTGTCTCCAGGGAGGGGTCAGATTGAGGTAAATATGGGAAAAACCTCTTCTCTGTTTCATGTACTAACCAAACTTCTCCTGTCCTGTTTTAGAATATAAATTTTTGGCCAGATAAAGAAGTATTTGACTTAGTTCTTCCTAGTTCTGAGTGTGGGAACGAGCAGGAGAAACTGATGCTTCTGGAGTTGCTGACCTGAATAAGGAGATACTCAATTTGCAGACCTGCAGCAACAGGAAATCAGATCCTAAGTAGGAAGGACTTATTTATTTGCAAAAAATACTTATGGAGTATCTTTCATGTGCCAATCTTGGAGCATAAAACATGATATTAGCTTTCCCTGAGAAAACAGCCCAAGAGAAAACAAAGACTGGTTCCACCACTGCGTCTTGGAAGCTAGAGCCATGGCACTGGAGGGGACAATGGACTTGATGCTTTAATGATTCGAAGTTAATGATCTTTTACTCAGATAGCCCTTGCTTGGGTAATGCAAGAAGGAGAGGACTTTTTCTTTCTTTTCCCAGTGCTTGACAACTTTAGTAAGCCACAATAGTGGGAAGTTCTGGCCAAGCCTGTTAGGATAGAAAGGTTTTCTTCTGAAAGATCCAGGAGTCATTCACCCAGCACACATCTCATGAGCACTTTCTATGTGTTACAGTATTACTGTGGACAGGTATGGTTTTCTGCCTCTGTAACAGTGCAGGGAGGTTTAGCATGACTAACTCCATTTTTGCTTCTGACTCGCTGTGGTAATATCCTTTAGGCTAACTTCTGCTTACCTCTGCACATAGGCCAAGCTAATTATAGGAGGAATTTAGCTTATGGTTCAACTTTAGAAAAAATGATAAATTCCTTCCCCACAACTAGCCCCTAGGAGATGAGAATAATAATGTTACATTAAACACTTACAGGAGCACTGTGACCTGACCAAGGACAAAGACATTTCCCAGCCTCCTCAGAAGCTCACTGGTGCCCAGATATCTCTGGTTATCAGTCACCTCTTGATTCCTGCCCCCTCTTCCCTTTCCCCTAACATAAAAAAGAGCCTGAAGTTCATGCTGGCTTAGGATGGCTCTCTAGGACGTTAGTCTACCATCTTCTCAGTTTGCTGGCTTTCTGAGTGAGTCACCTTTCATACCTCAACACCTTGAGTATCAACTTACTGGCTGTTGTGTGGCAAGTGTATGAGCTTGGACTCACCTTCAGATTTGGCAAATTGGTCAGGAGTGTCTGCTCGTATTCTGTTTGGGGACATTTGGGGGTAAGTCTCTAGCAGCTGCCAAGACCACTGGTTCCAAGGACATCCCCCTCAATTTCTTGCATAGTTGTTGGCAAGAAACTAATAAACCTCTACAAATTGTTGAACTAGATTTGGAAGTAAGGTGAGTTGCTCTGGTGTGTACCACTGAGAATTCCCTTCCCTTCCACTTGGGCTTTTCCTTGGAATAAACCATTTCTTTTTTACATTTGATTAGGGTAACCTGTAGGAGAGAGAAATAGTTGTTGCCCTTTTACCAATTTAAGAGCTGGTTCATTTGCATTTGTCTGTCAGTTGACTTTGTGGGCTACAGGCTCACATAGTTAAAAACATGGGAAATTCAAAGGCATGCCAAGTTTTCTGGGACTCCAGCTGGTTATATATTATGACCTATTTATGCACATTCTAAAACCGATGGGTAAATTATAGCAAGGAAAATGCAGAACTCAAATCGTTAACCTGCAGTTTAATGTAGTCTTCTAAAGCTCTCTGTCTCTCTCTCTCTCTTTTTTTTTCTGTCTGCTTTGAATCTGCTGTTATTAAGCTACTGGTATTAAGATTAAAAAACTCACTGTGTATAATGATATTAATTCAAGGTTATTTGGAGATTTTTTTTTCTTTTGAATATGTGGGGTACAATTCAGGATTAGGTATACAAATGTTCATTATGCAGATAGCCTTGTGATTTTTTTCTTATATAATTCAACCAGTTCTAAGTAAAACATAAGCTTTGGACACTCACTTGAAACTAAAGAAAAAACATATAAAAGAGAAGTTTTAAAAAATAAAACTACCATGGAAACTACTTTAGCCAAATCTTGGTCCTCAGCCTTCATTGGATTGACAATTAGGGCAAACAAAGTTTAGTCATGTGAACAAGTTCTAATTTTGTTAGAGATTTAATTTGGATCCAGTTAAGGCTGGCACAATTAGCATAGTTCAGAAATAGTCAGGCAGATTTTCTTGTGCAGGTCTAATTTAGAAGAGGGTAAGCATCAGACATCTTTTTTATCCACACGCAACCTTCACCCAACCAACCAAGCATATCAGACCTGACCACCTTGCGGGCCAGAATGTGGAACTACCAGTGCAGTAAATCACAGAAACGTTAGGGAATTACCCAAAACACAGACATGATATTCTAGGAAAAGTTCAAATCTAGTTAGACAGTAACTTTCATTATTTAGAAGGTTCTTTTGACCTTGAAAGGTTGAGGGGCAGTCGTCAAAACCAGACACCTGCTCTTCACTCATGATTTGCTTAATTGTCATTATAAAAGTATGCAAAGCTTCTTGTCAAAGGCAAGCACAAGCACTTTCTCTTAAGGCACCCATGCTTTTCCTTGAGAATACCCCTTTTCTTTCTAATAAATTCTCTTTTAAACTATACTTTGGATTCACTCTGAAATTCTTTTCTGTGGTAAAATCAAGAACCCACAGAACAACATACTACATCCTACCAGCATCATAGCTGTTTTTTGTAAAGTGGTGATTTTGAATTACTGTTTCATGGCTAGAGTTCTGAGGTAAAAGCTATTGGGTCTTTGTGTGTATAAATATATGTTTAGATGTGTTTACATACACATACATGATATATGTTATATCTAGCATAATGCCAAATTGGCTTATAAGTAAGTGAGCACTATAAGCTAAATAAATCCAAATGTTTTTCAAGTTCACATGGCTTAAGGAAAACTTTAATAAATAAATTGACTTTTAAATTATCGGTAAAATAAAAATAGAAATGTCAGCATGCAGATTTGTTTGGGCTTACTGATTATTTTGCATTTGCCTAGACTAGATATTTTATTACATCAAGGCTTGGCACAAAAGTTATAAGGCTATAAACCTAGCCCAAAACAGAATGATCTTTATTTGATTTGTTTTGTTTTGTTTTTGACAAATAGGACTAACAATATTATTGATTCAATAAAAACAGCCAAATCTTCTGGGTGATTGGCAAAAATGTTCACCTACTTAACTTTAAGGTGCTTACTCAGATAAATATCTGATATTCACAGGCTTTTAAAATGGTTAATGGGAAAATTGCTTTAAATAATGACCAGCTTTGCCTAATTTGTCAGTTCTCAAAAGTAACCTAGATAAACTGCCAAAATAAACTGAGTAAATATAAATGAAATAAATGCTTGCAAGTAACTTTTTGTATAATTTTAAATCTTTAAATTATTGGATTTAAATCTTTAAATTATTGGATGCTCATTAGATGTCTGAGTCATTTCCAATTAAAAAAGAGTTCTAATATGGGAAAACATGTTTCTAAACATTGTAAAATGGTTTTATTTATAAAATTTTAATGGCTGAGAGTTCAGAATTTCTTGCTTTCAAGATTTTCACTAAAATTTAAAGTTAAAATAAAAAGTCTAGTTAATATAATTGTATATATAAAATGTGCCAAAAAGATATTTTTAACAAAAAAAATGAAAAAGACAAAAATTGTGTTCTTACTAAAAATTTTTATATAATTTAGAGGTTCTTCAAAAGTTATTTATAAAAAAGGTAAAAAGAAACCAATAAACAAGAGAAAGATGTTAAAATGTTATAAGTATGAAGATGTATTTTTAGTTTAAAAAGTTATAAAAATAATTTGTATAAAAAGAATTTTATATCGTAAACTTTTGTCTTAAAGTAAAATAACTATTTTTAAAAGAAAAATATTTCGGGCAAAATAAAAAGTAAAAGCATATTGTAAATGGTTTATGTAAGTCATGATAAAAATTTTTTTATAAAGGAGCATTTATAAAAATAATTATATATGCGATTAAGTTGACTGTAATTAAAGAAAAATTATTTAGAATGGTTTTTCAAAAAATTGGCCCTCTATGTTAGAACAAAGTTTTATTAAGACATTGGTCTGCTCTTTCTACAAAAAAGATACCTATGCACACATGTTTTTTGCAGCACTCTTCACAGTAGCAAAAACATGGAACCCACCGTACTGTCCATCCAAAGTGGGCTGGATTTAAAATATGTGGTACATACACATGATGGACTATTACATAATCATAAACAAGGACAAAATTATGAACTTTGCAGTCACTTAGATGGATTTAGAATCTATTATACTCAGTGATTTATCACAAAAACAAATTACTGAGTACCACATGTTCTTACTCATAAGTGAACCCTGTACATTTATCATAATACTACACGAAAGGGATTGGTAGTAGCAGGTCACTGCCAGTAGGAGTAGCATACGACATCAATAAAGGTACCTGATCTCAAACCAGGTGAAGTGAGGACCAATGGGAGATCCAAACTTCACTTGTATGATGTCCACTTATGTACTTAACCATAAACTGTACCCCACATCTTTAAAAGAAAATAATTTAAAAAGATATTGATTTGCTCTTAATAAAGCTATAAGAGGTTTTGATTTTTTTTTAACTTTAATTGTATGAACTGTTCATCTTTAAAAGCTTCTCAAATTCTTATCTCAAAACGTCAACTTTTGTTGTAGTTTTCAGCTTTTTATCCCCTAGTTAAGGCCTAACGTAATAAGTCTCTTCTTCAACCTTTTCTTCAACTCTTATAACATTTTCCCTCTGGTTTCAACTGCTGTTGTGGACTGATAACTAAAATATTTTATCTTAAAGGTCTAGAAAAATTTTATTTTCTTCCAATATAACTTGATTTTGTACTCTTGGCTTTGCTATGTTTAAATTGTTCCTTGTAACGAGGAAAACTTCCTGTGCTGTTACTAAGAATTATATATTCCCCTGCTCCAGGTACTAGTTGTCTAGTCTCTTGTTTCCCCTATAATATAATGTATACTCATAATCCTTGGACATGTTCTTCCTGCGTCTGATTAGTTCAAGTATTCTTTCTATCAGGTTTGACTTCCAGGTTATCCAAGTGAATTTGCCATAAGAAAATTTTTTTTGCCAAAGAAACTTACCAAAGGAAATTTTTCTTTGACTTTTTGGTAACTGGCTTAAAAAAAAAATACTTTATATTTTATTGAGATAATGTCTATGTTGTCTTTATTCGATTTTTGAGTACTTGGGAAAACCGAGTTTTAAAAGGGTTAAGGTTTTCACGTTCATATAGCTTTCTATATTGCCTTTGATATCTTTTGATTATCACTCTTGGTTAAATAAATAGCTATTATTTTACAATGGCCTGTGAGTCTGTTTTCGCCAAATGTTTTGAGCCTTTTAACATCTTTAACAAATGTCCTCAAAATCAAATCCTAAACTAAGTCTCTGACTTAAACTTTATGCTAGGGCTTATCAAAGTTATAAAAATTAATCATCACAAAGTTATAAAATTTTGTTTACAACTTCCAATTAGGGCATAAACGTCAGTATTACCACCGCCAGCTCCCTTGAAATAGTCCTTATCAAGCGCTATTAACTAATGTCAAGCACCTTCCCTCTATGCCCCAGGGCTATTGCAGAGGAAGTGGGCACATAGTTGTAAGGCTTTGAGAAATACAATTAGTTCAGACCTCCAATCAAAGATGGGTACGCACATAACTAAACAGCTGATTGTTCAACACATAGAACTTACAAATAAGTCAGTTTTTAAACTTTCTGTCTTTGGTTTTGACTCGTATTATTTAAAGGCTTTTAAGAGCTGATGAATGCCTGTTCACCTCCACTCCCATCTGGCTAGAACATTTACTTGGCTATAAGTCTTTTGACTCTCATTCCCTTGATCATTGTAGTCCCACCATGGGACAGGATGGACCTTGAACAGATAACCACAGCCCCAGCAACAATATGGGACCAAATAAAAGCTTGGCCATCAATGATGGCTCTGGCATATCTTAACCAAAAAGGGGAATGCAAACTAAAAAATAAAATTCTAATCCACTTCACCCCCATCTTGACCAGAGGGACCCCAGATAAACCTTAAAAATGTAGTTCTCAGCCATGATAGAATGAGCCATCAGACATGCCTCATTACATTCTCTCCATTTTGTGGCTTAGACACAACAACTGACCAGAATTAATGCTAACACAAAGAACACAGAACAAACTGTCACAATAAGGTACACAGTGTCAGAAGAAGCTGTGACTCACCTCTTCCTGCAATCTTAAGATTGTCATCTTAGAGGACACCTTCAACAGGAAACACTAAAAACTGAAACATACTTAAAAAGAAACATTGCCAAAATATATGCAGAAACTAATTTGACTTGGGATAAGGCATTGCCAATTGCCCTGTTGCAGATTAGAATGGTTTCCCAAGGATGGGTGCAGTGGTGCATGCCTTTAGTCCCAACTACTTAGGAGTCTGTGGTGGGAGAATCACTTGAGCTCAGAAGTTTGAGGCTGCGGTGAACTGTGATTGTGCCACTGCACTCCAGCCTGGGTGACAGAGAGAGACCCTGACAGAAAGGAAAAGGAAGAAGGAAGGAAAAAAGAAAGGAAGGAAGGAAGGAAAGAAGAAGGAAAACCCCCCCAAATGCACCTCAAATTGAGCTCCTGTAAGCTATCATAAATTTCTTCCCCAGTGCAGAACTAACTGATGCTTTGAGAGATTTAACAATTGCCAAATATGTTAAGATTCTAGGCTCTATACTAATTTTTGAGTTTGTTTCTAGCAGGATCACTCATTCCACAGACATGACCCTACATCCTTATCAACTGGGAGATCTAAAGATTTGAAGTAAACAAGGGCCTAAACACCAACTTGCTGCCAAGTGAGTGGGATTGTTTGAGGTGCTGCTGAACACTCACTCATTGGTTAAACTTGCTAGAATAAAGCTGTGAGCACCTCATACTTGGGTCAAGGTGACACTACTGGAAAATACCCCACCATCCCAGAAACCAGGCTTGTGAGCCCTTGGAGGACCTAAAGCTAGACTTTCACAAAAAAGAAGTAAAATAAAAGCATATACCTTATGTGTCTTGCCTGTCCTTTGGTAATTTTCATTTGCCTGCCAAGGCAACTCTTTAGTTGAGATCTCTCCATTTATTGCCTCTTCTGCTAACCTACCCCACTGCTGAATTTGTTATCCTAAACCTCGTTCAATGCATGACCACTCTAATCCTAACGTTGTTCGTGTATATAGTTTTACTCATGTACTCTCTTGTACATTAGACCTACAGAGCCTGTTTCTCAACACCTATAGGGTCTGATTGATAACTTCATACCCAGAGGTCCAATGCAAGAAAGAATCTTAATCAGCCTCTCATTAAACACTATGTGCAAAATAATAGCAAAGACTCACAAGTCTATAAATATACTTTCTGTCAATCAAATGGCCTCCCTAAGTTAACCACTTATTAAGCAGAGACGCATATTGATAAAATTAGACAACAGGCTACCTGGCTTTAACAGATTTTAAAATGTTAAGGCAGACTTCATCTAGGCACTTTTGGAGATTAGTTTACAGACCTATTCTCCCAGATTCCTTGTGGAATTCAGTCAATCCTGGAAAGGGGACATTCTTAAACTAGGTACTACTGTTCTTCTTTTGGCCATGATGATCAATATACTAGCAAAAATTATGATGTATTATGTAGCCAAGTTTGTGCAAATCTGACTAAAGCTATCAAAGCAAAAAGGGAGATGTCCATGATCACTGCTCCTAAAAAGGGCAGTAAGGGGCATTTCCTTAGCCATAGAATAGTTTCATTCTATGGTCACCCCTCATTGACCCCATTCAGCAGGAAGTAGCCAGATGACAGACGATGCCCCGTTCTCAATCCCACAAGACAGTGGAATAAACTTTGACAGTGAGGAAATTATAACAGTGGAGGGAGTCTAACCAGGACTGACTATTTTTGCTTCTGACTCCCCGCGGTAATATCCTTTAGGCTAATTGCTTCACCTAGCTCTGCACATAGGCCAAGTTAATTATAGGAAGAATTTAGCTTGTAGTTCAACTTTAGAAAAAATTGATAACCGTCCCTTTCCGAAACTAACCCCCAAGGACATGAAAATGTACATACAAGTAACAATGGTGTGTTAAAGATTTATAGGAATACTGTTACTTGACCAAAGACAAAGATATCTCCCAACCTCCTCAGACCCTAGCTGGTGTCCAGATGTCTATGGTCATCGACCACCTCTTGATCGCAGTCCCCTCTTTTTCTCCCTGCCCTTAGCATAAAAGAAACTTGAAGTTCATGCTGACTTAGGATGGAGATTTAGGACATTGGTGCACCATCTTCTCAGTTGCTGGCTCTCCAAATGATAGTCACCTTTTGTGCCTCAGAATCTTTTCTCTCGATTTATTGGCTGTCATGTGGCAAGTGGGTATGAGTTTGGACTCAGTTGCACCTCCATTTTATAGACAGTTCAGGTAAAGTAAAATGCAGGCAGTGGAGTTGGAATTTTAATCAGGACATGTCCCTTTTTTAGTTCTCACTCAAGACAACATTCCAAGACATGCTACCTCTATAGAAGTGCTAGGCATCATTCTAGCAAAGCATTTTCATCTTAGATATGGAAACTGAGATACTCAGGCAAGTCAGATACAGTCTGATTTGAGTCCATAAACATTTATATACCGGGAAAAATGCAAGAAGGCACCCTGCTAGGCCTGCTAGGGCGACACACGCATACCCACTCAGTAGGCTGTAGCATGGTCCCTCAACAGACCCTGCTGACTGATTTGCCCTCTACTAAGCAGTCATCCAACAAAGGGATCCTGCCAATATTTACATAATCGCTTGACTCCCCTTGTGCTGTGGAGGCAACATTTCTTGCTGCCAGGACTGCAGAGTTAATTTTAAAGATCTCAGTCTCTACTCACTTAGGATCACAGGCCAGATAGAAGTACAAATCCAAGAGTAATTAACTTCTGCCCTTCAGTGCAAGCCAGGGCAGTGAATGGAGACTGAGGGTGTAAAGGTTGCTCCTCCCCCAGTATTTGCTCAAGGGAAGAACCTCTGTGGGTCAGAAGTAAGGAGGAAGAAGCAGGATGAGGTGGTGGAGGTGAGGTGAGGGATGCTAAGGGCGCAGCTAAAGTGGAATGTCCCTGGCTGGTTTGTTTTTTTTTTTTTTTTGAGCCGGGATTCTCACTGTCACCCAGACTGGAGTGCATGGCTCACTGCAACCTTGACCTCCTGGGTTCACTGCAACCTCAGCCTCCTGAGTAGCTAGGAGTACAGATGCATGCACCACATCTGGCTAATTTTTTTATGTTTTTTAGAGACAAGGTCTCACTATGTTGCCCAGGCTGTACTTATATTCCTGGGTCAAGCAATCCGCCAGCCTTGGTCTCCCAAAGCACTGGGATTACAGCCATGAGCCTCTGTACCCGACCCTCTGGACTTTTTTTTAATGGAAAGTCTGCAAAATTAGTAGAGGAGGAGAACACTCCATTCATTTATCCACTCATGGAACAATGGGGAGAGTACATGTAGTTGTTTCTCAACTTTTGATAAGGTTACATCCCAATAAACTCATCATTAGTTGAAAAATACTGTAAGTGAAAAATGGTTAATACACCTAACCAAACATCATAGCTTAGCTAGCTTACTTCAGACATGCCCAGAACACTTACATTAGCCTATAGTTGGGCAAAGTGACCCAACACAAAGTCTACTGTATAGAAAAGTTATGATTATCTCATGTTATTTATTGAATACTGTACTGAAGGTGAAAAGCAGAATGGTTGTATAGGTACTCGAAGGTACTGAATGGATATAGCTTTCACAACATTATAAAGTTGAACTGTCTTAAGTTGGGGGCCATCTGTGTTTCCTGTTTTAATTTTTTTGGTTACGAAGCATATGATTTAGGGGAAGTCAGATTGTAGATATGTCCCATATTTGCGAGTACCTTTCCCCACCTCAATTCTAAAAATCTGAATCCAGCCGGGCTCGGTGGCTCAGCCTGTAATTCCACGCCTTTGGAAGGCTGAGGTGAGTGGATTGCCTAAGCCCGCGGGTTCAAGACCCGCCTAGGCAGCGAGACCTCATCTCTACAATAAATCAAAAAATCAACCAGGCGTGGTAGCGCGCACCTGTAATTCCGGCTACTCAGAAAGCTGAGACAGAAGGATCGCCGGAGCCCAGCAGGTCAAGGCTGCGGTGACCGGGAGCGGCCACTGCACTCCAGTCTGGGCAACAGAGTGAGACTCCGACTCAAAAAAAATCTGAATCCAAGTTCTCTCTCTCATTCATCTCTGTGGCTTTGTGTAAGCCATTGCTATCCTAATTTACAAACTCTTCACCTATAGAATAAGATTAATATCCACTTTTTCCTGCCCTGCTTTTTGACCAGTCCTTAGAAGAATCAGATAATGGGTTGAGAGCAAAACCATTGGCTTCATGGAAAATCCACAGAACAACTACACTCATAGTGAGCCTCTGCTCTGAGATCAGGAGCCCTAATGAAATGAAATGTGCTTTTATTTAGTTAATATTTAAAACATGATATACATCTGAGCTGTGAACATCATGCCTGTGAACATATACATGATTTGTGACTATCTTGGTTTGCTTTGGAAATAATTTCATTTACTATCCTGGGGGATAGTAACACACACACACACACACACACACACACACACACACAGTAAGACAAGGGTCTCCTTGTGAAATGCTCCTGAGGCAAGTGCACACTCCTTCTCACCACCCTAGATACACAAATGATCTAACCCAGATGTTATTAAAGATCCCTCATTGTCTACATCAATCAGGTGAACAACTAAAATATTATCCTGAGAAATGTCAGTTTCTAGTGCATTGTTTTTAAAATTTAACTGTTAGTTACCATTTATGGATAATACATACACTTGCAAATTATTTTACTATCATTTTTATGGCTGCTCTGTGAGAGATAATTAAAGTCAAATCACTTTAAATGAAGCTACTCACAGGGACAAAGTTGTTTTGCCAAAAATGTGCTACAGAAATGCAAATTATCAGGATTCATGTTATGGCGAAAACTGCTTGTATCATTTTTCATGGGACCAACATGTAAATATTATAATAGCTCTGACTTATAGAGTACTTTTCTTCCTAAAAGATAAACATGCCTAGCTATGCATTATTTAACAGGTCTTCCCAGCTCTGAGAGATGAGTAAATCCATTCATTCACTGATCTTTTCACTCAAATCCTACAACAATGCCCGGCTCAGAATTTGACAACTGAATGAATGAGCGAGATGGCATTCAACAAAGCCCATGCACATCAGTAACCTTCTTGCAGAGAACAAGGATTTGTCAGGGAGGAAAGATGGTTATGAAGTAGAAAAGGTCACAACATTTGGGGACACACTTGAGGAGTTCAAAAGGCTTGGCCAAAATAGAAGAAACAGGAATGGAAGCAGCAAGGGATAAGTTTGGGTGGGTGCATTGAGGCTATCACCAGCATAAGGAAAAAATCTCAGAAAATGAAAATGTGAAAAAGAGGAAATGATGGGAAAATTTGCTTGTAATTGGTGAGGTTAATGTTCTGGAGTAATAACCCCAATGGAGCTATAGTCTGTACATTTTAAGGGCCTGAGAAGCCAATAAAAATGAAATCGCAGGAGAGCAGTATCTTCATTAGCATGAGCAAAAGCAGCCTTGTCAGCGATATTCAGAGCTCTGCACACCTCAGATTCCACAGGAACCCTGGTTTATAGAAAGAACACTCATCTTGGAGTCCACCACATGTGTTTGATTTGATTGGGCCACCCTTTTTTGGAGGCACACTGTTAACCACTCATGGAGCTAATGCACTGAGGAATCATCTGATTTCGTGCATAGAAAAAGAAGACAGAGGAGCAGCCCCTTTGCCAGCCCTTAGGAGAATCAGATGATAGTCACATTTCCAGTAAAGAAACAAGTCACACTCCTGCTTATCTCTGACAATCACAAGAGATATCCCCAAAACTCTCTGAATCCCCAGATTTCTGAATACCACCTATAACGTGTTATTTCTTCTACACAATGTACCATGAATATAACTGCAATTTTAAAATGACCGCTTTAGCTCTTATTGATTCTGTAAACATGGGAATGCAGTCTTTTTATTAAAGTGATTGCTGTCATTTTTCACATCATTAAAATATAAGCCAGTCCCCAGTCTGTGACCAGTGGATCCACATGGGCTATGTCTGGGCAGATCCATGAATCCCACACACCACACAGCCATCTTGGGTCTGGACTTGGAAGATGACAGGCTCACATCTCTGACCAATTTTGGTGGTGGATGGACAAAGCAATAGCCTGACTTTGTAAAATTGTAAAGATCATTACTGCAGTTGTCACCCTAGGATTTGATTACTTGTGAAATAACAGCAATAATCGTCAAGAGTATGTGTTGAGCTTTCCCATGCCTAACACAGTTTGGGGCATGTTTCATGTATTGCTTTAATTTGTCCTCATTAAGCCCTATGAGCAGGACACTGTTACAATCCCTGCTTCACAACTGAGGTTACTGAGATGCAGAAACCTCACTGGGATATTGCTTTCCTGATATAACACACATGTATTTCCTTATTCACAGATCTTTGTGGTAGACGTAGCATTTCTCCTAGGCATATGAAAGAACATAGGATATTTTCAAATGTAATAAATAGGCTGAGACCCTAAGCAAAGAGCTTTAAAAGACCCTTTAAACTTTAAGTGAGTTCACAAGATCAACTTCTGAAACCTTTTCAATAGTCCTCTTTCCTCTAATATCTTTAGCAACTGGTGCCACAGAATTGATCAAATAATTGCAGCTTTCAAATTCAAGGTTATAACAGGAGATAAGGAAGATGCTTTGGTAATGGTGGGAGAAAGAGGGATATTTTAATGAATATGGAAAGAGGGATTTTTTAATGAATATGCAAAAATATAGGAATATAAAAATAACATACAAGAAGGTGGTATTGGGGCTCAGAAGTATTTCCGGATGATGGTGAGAAAATGATAAAATGCACTCATGACTTCAAAGCTTGGGAGCAGATTTATTTGAAGTTAAGAGGAGGCTCTGGAATCAGACTTGATAAAATCTAGATAAAAGTCTCAGCTAGCTAAGTGACTGAACCAGTTAGTTAGCCTTCATACACCTTGACTTGCAGCAAAATTGAAATAATCATGCTAGCCACCTCATTACATTTCCTTTGATGCTGAATTTAGAGAATCCATAGAATGTTGCCTGGTGTATGTTAGACTCTAAATAAATGATAGTTTTATTATGCCTCCTGTCTCAACAAACCCATTCAGATCTGGACCAAAAATAGTCTTTACCAAGCTTTTCTCTGTTAAATGGTCTTAGAAGAAGGAGAAGCCAATTTCAGTGGTGGAGAAACTGATTCTACATTAAAAACACATTCTAAATGAGATAAGACATGAAAAACTCCTTGGAACAGTGTTGAGCACACATAAGTGCTCTGTAAAGGTTAGGTGCTATAATAAGGATTATTATTCATGACAGCACAATAGATGAGGAAGGGTAGAGATAATTAAACGTTTCTCTCACCCCAATTCTAAACCAAGCTGCATGCCCAAGAATGCCGGAACCTTTGGAGCCCTTTTTCTGTAGAAACAAGAACAGCTCTTCTCGGACCCACTGTGGGGAGATGACCTGTATGGGAAGACCAGCCCAGGCGCCCCAGAGTGAGAAGACCACAGATCTTGGTGAGACACAACAAGGGAAGGGTGGTGGGTCAGACTCTCCGGAAGAAAGAGCATCAGGTAAAAACAGAGATTCCCTGTGACTGAGGGAAACATAGGCATGAGACCACACACTTGGTAGCGACCAGTAGCTATACATGTGAAAGAAGAGACCACTGGGCAGTACTCCTTTAATAAATCCAGTGTCTACCATTACTTTACTTCAGGGGTTTGTGAACTATGACCTGCAGGCCCAGATCTAACTCTCTTCCAGCTTTGGCACGACCCATGTTTGAAGAACGGAATTTACATTTTAAAACGGTGGAAAGAAATCGAGGGAAGAATGGTATTTTAGGATATGTGAAAAACAGATGACATTCAAATTTGAGTGTTATAAATAAGCTGTATTGGAACACAGCTGCCATTCATGTATGTGGATGGCTGCTTAGGAGTTACACCGACCAAGGGGAGTGTACAGCAGAAGGCAAAGCCTGAAGTATTAACCACATTAACCATCAGCACCTTTACACAAAACGTTTGTCCTGGTTTAGAACTTTGTGTTTTTCAGTGTTTTCTCGTTCTTTCATTTGACAGATAGCATGTCCAGGCACTAAGGAGACTGAGATCCAGGAAAGCAGGGCAGAGAAATGAAACCGAGGTACAGCACTCATGGTACATTAATAGAGACGGACCCAGGGTGAGGGCAGTGCCACAGGGTAGTGGCTAGTTGGGGGCGGTGTGAATAGGTGGGGGAGTGGCAATATGGGGGAGTGGCTTGGTGGGGGAGTGGCTATGCGGGGCATGGCTATGCGGGGGAGTGACTAGGTGGGACGTGGCTAGACAAAAGGGAGTGGCTAGATGAGGGGGAGTCGCTAGGTGGGAGGACTGGAAGGTTAAGAGGAGTCAGTGAGCCGGGCTCAGGGCAGCCTGTAATACCAGCACTTTGGGAGGCCGCGACTAGTGGATTGCCTGAGTCCGCCAGTTCGAGACCAGTTCGGGCAAATTGGTGAGACCTCATCTCTACAATAAATCAAAAATTAGCCAGGCAAGGTAGCGTGCCCTGTAGTTCGGGCTACTTGGAAGGCTGAGGGTAGAAGGTTCGCTGGAGCCCAGCAGGTCGACGCTGGGGTGGCCCATGGGTGTGCCACTGCACTCCAGCCTGGGTGACCGAGTGAGACTACAACTCGCGGAAGAAAAAAAAAAAAGGAAATGCTGAAGGTTTCGAGGAAAAGGTCACAGTCTACCTGGTTCTCAGCTATGACACCCACACAAAGAGCGGTAGCCAGACTCCACTGTTGCAATTTTGCAAATGACTTGCCTAAGGTCCACTGGTAATGCAGGGTCAGGGCAAGTCAGAACCTACCTCCCGGCCTCCCACCCCCAGACCCACGTGTCCTGCAGAAGCAGGCTGTGTGACAATAAGGGAGGAACTATCTGTGCAACCGTGTAGGAAGCCAGTAGAAGGAAAAGGCGAGGTGACTTTCTCAAGGATCGAATTCAGTCGTGAAGACAACCACTAGGAGTAGAAGCTCAAAGTGCTTGCTAGTGTGGGACAGATGGACCTTCCAACTGACCATTTGAGAGCACAGGGGAATTGCTTTACAGACTGCAAGTTACTATTCTGAGAATTGTTTGTATTTTAGGGGAACTGATGCCAAAACCTGGATTTTTTTTACCTTCTTTGGAATCGTTGGGTATGACTCAAGTTTGGAGTCTGGTTTATGTCTGTCATTCTGGCTTGGGACACATCCATGGAAGTCTGGAAGGGGAGAGGATTATTCTTTTAAGTTTAGCCATTTTCCAATCATTTTAACATTTGCTTTATTTTGTTTTGTTTTAGCAAACATGTTAAATGTCTGCCATGTGTTAGATTCTACATGACATCATTTCAATATATCATGGTTGCTAGTAAATGGCCACCGTGGTGAGCACGTAAATGTTCTATTTCATTTAATTCTCATAACAACCTTGTGAAATACAGGTTTGTAAATTTGGAGGTGGAAAATCAGGATGAGTGGAAAAGGAAAAGGAAATTGATGTCAGTTGGGTTATAAAATTCAAAAGATATGTACTTTTTTGCTATTATGAATAAGGCTACAAAGAATAACACTGAAATAAAAAACTTTTTATTACACAAAAATATTTATCCAAATTTTTAATTAACCTTGACACCTGAAACTGTAGTGGCTTCTGAATATCCCTGGGGCTGGGCATATACTGATTTGACACTGAGTTGACCTTGGGAATGGCCTTGCTTCCCTCCCAAGTGAGAACATAAGCATCTGCGGGAAATACACAGCTGGGATGTAAGCATGCAGGACAGCATAAGCTTGAGTCCTTCACTCTCTTTCACCATTCTCTTTCTCCCTGTCTCCAATCCTGTCTAGCGTAGACCACCTCCAGGGGGCCTTTTTGGAGCTGCTACTGATGATCCTATGGCCTAAGAGCAAGAAAGGGATTTGGGATTTGAGCCCTCCTCTTTCAGCAATGGTAATACACTTGGGAGCTAAGCACTTGTAGGGTATAAAAAGTCTTACTAGGCCGAGCTCAGTGGCTCAACCTGCAATCCCAGCACTTTGGGAGGCCGAGGTGAGTGGATTGCCTGAGCCC
>NW_007102829.1:59373-60777 GCF_000164805.1 Carlito syrichta | reverse complement strand
ATTCGGTTCGAGACCCGCCTGGGCAACTTGGTGAGACCTCATCTCTACAATAAATCAAAAAAATTAGCCAGGTGTGGTAGCATGCGCCTGTAGTTCTGGCTATTTGGAAGACTGAGGCAGAAGGATCGCTGGAGCCCAGCAGGTGGAGTCTGCGGTGGCCAGGAGCGTGCCACTGCACTCCAGTCTGGGCGACCGAGACTCCAGCTCAAAAAAAAAAAAAAATTCTTACTAATTAAAGTGTACGATGTGTGAAAAATTCACCTTTAAGGAGGTATGTTTGTTGTTGTTGTTTTCCCTCTTCAGGATCCCTGGTATCATGATCAATAAATGAAAATCCAGTGACTTTCTTTACCATGAGATGTTCTTTGGTTTTTTTGTTTGTTTGTTTTTGAGTTGGAGTCTCACTCTATCACCCAGGCTAGAATGCAGTGGCATGCTCACGGCCACCACAGCCTTGACCTGCTGGGCTCAGGAGAGTCTTTTGCCTCAGCCTTCCAAGTAGCTAGAACTACAGGCATGCATGTGCCACTGGCTAATTTTTTAATTTATTGTAGAGACAAGGTCTTGCCAGCTTGCCCAGGCTGCTCTCAAACCCTTGGGCTAAGGCAATCTTCGTGCTTCCATTTCCCAAAGTGCTGGGATTATAGGCACAAGTCACTGTGTCCGGTCATGAGATGTTCTTTGTCTTTTCTTTGCATTCCTATAACCCTATAAGAGGAAACTAAATGTAAAAATTAGATGAAATGTTTGCCTGTGGGGTACTTGTCATTCTGTTGACTAAAATCCAAATGTAATTCACTATCATTTCTACCTCTTGCAAAGGCAACTTGGCATTAGGGGTGTGACCCTGACACCCATAGATTCTGGCTCAGATGCCAAGTCCCCAAGGACTGCTAACACGGGAGAGACACAGGTGGACTGTGACTTCTGCATATGCCAAAGTATAATGTACAGAGGAGAGGCTGCCTAAGAACTGAGCTTCACCTTTGTGATGTATAGTTATGTGACCTAGGGCAAGTTTCTTAACTTTCCCTAGCCTGTTTCCTCATTTGTAAAATGGGAATGGTAATATTATCTACCTCACAGGTTGTGAATATTCGTTAATCTATATAATGGAGTTAAAACAGCCCTGAACATAGAGCCCAATAAATGTTAGCTATTACTATTAGGTATACTTGTCACTGAATTATTACAAAGGATCCAAGTCAGAGCTGCCCTGAGAAAAAAAAATCTCAAATTTTCTAATTTCATAGACAGATTAATTCGTTTGGCAACTTGACCTTCTTTTTTCTTTTTTCTTTTTCTTTTTTCTTTTTCTTTTTCTTTTCTTTCTTTCTTTCTTTCCTTCTTTCTTTCCTTTCTTCCTTCCTTCTTTCTTTCTTCCCTCCTTCCTTCCTTCCTTCC
>NW_007102829.1:58976-59301 GCF_000164805.1 Carlito syrichta | reverse complement strand
CTTTCTTTCTTTCTTTCTTTCTTTCTTTCTTTCTTTCTTTCTTTCTTTCTCAGAATCTCACTCCTGTTGCCCAGACTGGAGTGCATTGGCAGACTCACAGCAACCAGAGCCTCAACTTGCTGGACTCAGGCAATCCTTCTGCCTCAGTTCCAAATAGCTGGAACTGCAGGCATGCACCACCATGCCGACCTATTTTTTTATTATTATTTATTGTAAAGATGAGGTCTCTCCATGTTGCCTAGGCTGGTTTCAGACCCCTGGGCTCAGGCAATCCCTTTGCCTCTGCCTCCTAAAGAACTGGGATTAAGCCAGGCTTGGTGGCTCA
>NW_007102829.1:2529-58956 GCF_000164805.1 Carlito syrichta | reverse complement strand
GCAGCGAGACCTCATCTCTACAATAAATCAAAAAATTAGCTGGGCATGGTAGCGTGCGCCTATAATTCCGGCTACTTGGAAGGCTGAGGCGGAAGGATTGCCGGAGCCCAGCAGGTCGATTCTGCAGTGGCCGGAAGCGGCCACTGCACTCCAGTCTGGGCGACAGAGTGAGACTCCAACTCAAAAAAAAAAAAAAAAAGAGCTGGGATTAAAGATATGGGCCACTGTGCCTGGCTGGTTCTTCACTTTAAATAAAATGCATTTGCCATGTGAGGACTAATTAGCATGAAAAATTGATCCATTTTTTTTCATTCAATCACTCCACGTGGCAAATGCTGAGATCCAGGGATAAATTTATTTATTCACTCATTAATATTTGTTATCAAGCTCTGGGCTAATACAGATAGAAGTTCACACAGCATGTATCTAAGTATTTCATAATCATTATATAAAATGTTTTGTCCTCCTTTGACAAATTCACTTTCATGATAACAGGTTTGAGTTTAGAATTCTTGGAATCTCAAAGTTCTATGCTTAAACGTGGCAGTGCAAGGATTGCTGACTGTGACACTCTACCCATGACCTGGCACCTCTCCCCCACCCCAGGTTAAAGTCTGTGCCATAAATCCTTGCCCACAGGTGTATGGATCATCCACCTTGAGTGCCCAAGCTGCATGCACAGTCTCACCCATCACAGCTGCATGCACAGCCTCACCCATCACAGCTGCATGCACAACCTCACCCATCACCCATGCCTCAGGCCTAGAGGTGCTCACTCTGATGACATCATCCACCCTTGTGAGGATAGACCCAGGCAAGAGGTACACAGAGGCAATGGAAGTGGGTCCTGGGTCTATGGGATAGATTATTCCAGAGGTCTTGGCACCTAGAAAGAGGAATAGTCTTGGGTTGACAATTCCCCTTGATCCCGTAGACTCCTTGCCAACTGGTTCAGGCAGGAGCCTCCTTGTTTGGGTCTAAGGGCACTACCACTTATGAAGCCCCTTGTTTTTTCCTGCAGTGTCCTCAAAACTGGAGACACCATAGTGAGAAGACAGACATGGTAAGGAGCTCATAAGATGAGCAAATATTCAACAACTCCCTATATAAATCATGAATTCCAGTTGTGATAGTACCAGGAAAGAGAAGTCCAGTGTAGTGTGAGCAGGTGGGAAGAGGGCTCTGACCTCATTTATGTATGATGTTTTCCTGGGAAAGCTATGTAAGCTGAGGCCTAGAGGATACAGGAGGTAAAAGGGTATGAGAGAGTCTTCTAGGAAGAAGAAACATGAGGTACAAAGGCCCTGAGGTTGGAAGGAGCCAATGACAATTAATGCTTCTAGGGTGAATAGAAAGACTGAGTAGCAATGAGATAAGACTGGAGATGGGGATTTTGTCTTGATATTTTTCTACAAGCAGGGGAAGGCATTTAAGGATTCTAATAGGAGTGTGATCTAATGAGATCTGGATATCTAAAAGTTCTCTTTGCCTGCATCTGAGGGAAGGAATTGGGGTAGAGGGACACAGGAGTGAGCATTATAAGTCCAGATCGGAGGTGAATGCAAACCCTGTGGTGACTTTGGAGGATGTGGAGAGGTGAACGACTCCAAGGTGGGGGAGCTGAGCTGAACTCATGTGCAGAGGAAGTGGAGAAGCATCAAGGAGCACCAGAGATACATCTCCACATGTCTGGCCTTGTACTGGGGTGAGGGGCGTGCGTTGGGGGGACAAGACAGGCTGCATTTAAGGTGACAGTGAGAAAGCCAGATGAAACAGTGATAGGAGTTCAGAGATGTCTGTGCTGAAGAGTAGAAGTGAGTAGAAAGAAGTTGGCACACGGGAGAGGATGGAGTCACCTGAGCAGTAAGTATCTCGCTACAAGGCCGTCACCTCAGGGAGAAGAGACCAAAGTAGGCTGAGCTCGGGGTGCTCATAATGTGCTGTTGGCCTTGGTGACTCCGTCACCCTGGTCCAAGCCACCATCCTCCCTGTTGCCCATGCAGCAGTCAGAAGAACCCTTTCAGGACACATATCGGAAGAGCTTAAACCTTCTCCTCAGCTCACTCAGCAAAAGCCAAAATCCTCACAATAGACCCTGAGCTCCTACACAAGTCAACATGGATGCAACATAGATGTTCCTGCCCCCGCTGACTCTGCCCCTCAACTGCTCAGCCTGTCACCCCTGCACCAGGGCATTTGCCCTTGATGTTCCCCTGCCTGAAACATTTTCTCCTCGGATGTGACATGGCTTGATTCCTTAGCTCCACGTCACCTTCTCAGGGAAGTGATCCTGACCATCCTCTCTAACCCCACCCCTACCGTCCTGCTAACTATGAGCTTCATGAGGGTAGAGATGTGTATCTTTCTGCTCTTCAGTGCTGTTTCCCAGGACCTAGAAAAGTGCCTAGCACATACCTTGATTTTCAATGAAAACTTGTTGAATGAAAAAAATAAAAAGTCTGTGTGAGACAAAATAGCAAACATCAGAATTGATGTTTTTCTGCTGAGGGAAATCAAAATATTTAACCCCTAATTCTACTTGGTACATTTTGAAATGGCTGCCGCAGAGCCGGTAAAAAGAAGTGGTCTTGCCAATCTGTCTTTTGTGGAAAAAAAGTTTTTATCATGGAGTAAAAAATCTCCATGAATGTAGCCATGCCTCCCCTTTCTATGCCTCCCCCTACCCTGTCCCCATCTAGAAGAGAATGGGAGTCTGACACCTTTAAAAATCTCCAAAGAAACATTACCATCTATTCTCTCTTAGGGAAGCTTCATCTGCGTAGCAAGGTCACCTTTGCTAGCCATGCTTCTTTTTTCCCCTCATAATCTGTCTTTCCACCAAACCTGATTTACCAGCATCTGTATCTGGCCATGGTCTGAGACAACATGCTCTACTGTGGCCTTAGGATGATATAGAAGCTCCAGTATCTTCTTGCTGGGTTGGGTCTTCATTCTTCTGAAGGCCACCGCATTTGTGAGCAGGACCTTAAAAGAATCAGAATTTATTTATTAAAAATTGTGTATTTATTCTTACATGTTTAGACTTCAGTCACCTTCAAAGCAGTCAGCACTTGATGTAATACACACATCGAGACAATTTTGCCACTACTCAGAAGAGTTTTTGAACTTGTCAACTTTGATTCCTTTTAGAGCTTCTGCCATTTTTTGTTTCACCTCTTCCACATCAGCAAAATATTTCCCTCTGAGGACTTTTTTTTTTCATTCAGAGAAACAAACAAACAAAAAAAGTTGCTTGGGGCAAGATTGAGTGAATAGGAAGGGTGGGGCACTGAGGTCAAACCATTTTTAGTCACAAAATTGCTGAACACTCAGTGTGCTATGGACAGATGTGCTCATGAATCACCCATCATGAAATGGGCAAATAAATTGAAATAATCTCCAAAAATAAAATTCACTCTCACTCATAAGCAGACCTTGAACATTTGCCATAATACTATAAGAAAGGGATTGGCAGTAACCAGAAACTGCCAGGGGAGGAGGGGGCACCTAGCATTAATAAGGGTATCTGATCTCAAACCAGGCAAAGAGGGGACCAAAGGGAGGCCCAAACTTTACCTGTATGATGACCACTTGTATACCTAATCCTGAATTGTACCCCACATCTTTAAACTAAAATAAATTTTTTAAAAATTCACTGAAGTCAAAGCTGGTACACTGATGCTGATGGGCTCCTAGAATACTTACTTAGTGGAGGAAGCCTTTACTACAAGGGGCCTACCTTCCAAAAATTAATTCTGTTTTTTGAGGGCCTCCCTTGTACATGTTAGATAAATTTGTACACCTTTTCTTCTTTTAACCAATCTGCCTCATGCCAGTGATTTTTCAGTGACCTGTCAGGGGCCAATAACCATGGCCCCTACACTGCTTAAATCTCTGACTGTGATGAAATGCAGTTTCTCTGGAAGATGCTTTGAACAAGCAGGATAGAGTAACTGGCTCCCCATGTCTCTTGCCTGAGTCACTATATTCCTTAAAAGATAAATGACTCTGGTCCTTGCGTTCTCCTACACATAAGATGATGCTGATGGGATTACTGATAATGCTTCTACAATCTGTAACCAAGTTTCCTTTAGGGATCTATGACCAGATGTACTTTTACACCCAAACCTTGATGGAATTCTGCTTTACTGTAACTTCTCGGCAAGTTTGATGTGATTTTGCACCTGCTGAACCCTTATCATCTGTGTATAACCAGTGAGTTGAATGAAATATTGTGCCAGTCTAACAAAACTGCCCCAGGACTGGGGGCCTTGGGTTATAGTCCTCGGTAAAACTTCTGAATAAAATTAACCGTGGTTCTTTGAGAGCTTGTTTTTTTTTTCTTCAGTTGACATCAGACAGGATGATGACAATAAGTTGACCAAGGAAGCTGAGATGTATCAGCTATATCAGAAAAATGATACTCAGCAAAAGGTATTTCAAGAATTAGCGAGTGGTCAGTTCCCATTGAAGATGAAGTAAAATGACAATGGGAGGTTCTCATATCACCCCTTCACACTCCTATAGTAGCCAGCTGGTAAGCTACGCAAAGACTTTTTTTTTTGTCTTTTGTTTATAGTGAACTTCCAGCACCCGCACAGTGTCTGCAGCAAACGAGATGTCAAAACATTTATCTTGAAACTATACATTGTCAAAAGACAAAATTGTAGCAAATTAAGCTATAGATCAATTGGTTTTTTTATTTTATTTTTTAAATTTATTTTTGAGTCTCACTCTGTAGCCCAGACTAGAGTGCAGTGGCATGATGCTCACTGCCACCACAGCATCAACCTGTTGGGCTCAGGTGATCCTTTTGTCTCAGCCTTCCAAGTAGCTGGAACTATAGGCACACACCACCATGCCCTGCTAATTTTTTTATTTATTGTAGAGATGAGGTCTCACCAAGTTGCCCAGGCTGGTCTTGAACCCCTGGGCTCAGGCAATTCTCTCACCTTGGCCTCCCAAAGTGCTGGGTTTATAGACGTGAGCCACCACACCTGGCCCCAATTGGCTTTTATTTGCAATTTATTAATTGAGGCAGCCTTCATGCTACAAAATAGAATGAGAGTACCCACCAAACCCTGGGTTTTATAAGGTAGAAACAAGGAAACAGAAATGATTGGTTAACATCTGGTTACTTTTCTGCAAGAGTTGAAGCTAAGGGGACCTCTTTATCATGCTGACTCAAGTAGACTGGAATCTCTTGCTTTCAGGAAAAACTGGTCTGTTTTGGGATGTATCTGCTTCCTTAAAGTTTCGTTTGATTATGTAGCATTTAGCACAAGTGACTGCACTTTGGTTTGGTGTGGACTTTGGGTCTAGAGCAGGAGCTTAGTCCAAAACAATGGCCTCCCATAATTTTTGCTTAATAATAAACTGATATAGAGTTTGTTTATGGATGACCCCAGCATTGGCGGTGTTTACTGTGTAATGGATGTGGAAGACCAATAGAGAAAGTTGTGGTGGGAGTGGGCAAGAGGTGAAGAAATGGAGTGCTTTGAGTTTGGACAACCTTGGAGATACCTGGCTGTGAAGGAGAGAAAAGGGGTAAGAAAATAGTTGAAGGGCTATGTGAGATCAAAAAGTTTTCATTAGGTTTTTCAGACAGGAGAGACAGAGCCATTGCACAAAGGCCAATTAGAAGAAGCCAGTTAGAGAAGAGGGAGATGTAGGAGATTTATGAGAGAGCAAGGCAGGATGGGGCCCAAATGTTGCACTGGAAGAGGACCCCTCTTTTCCAGGTGTAGGTAAGATTATTGGGGTTGGCGCCATGGTGGGTGAGTCTGCGTGGCTTCTATTTTTTTCAGTGTTGTAGGAGAAAAGTCTTGAGTTGGGAGAAAACAAGGGAGGAGGAAGGTTTGAAGCTTTGCAGGAAAAATATAAAACTTAAAATTTGGGACACAGAATGACAGAGAGTGGGTGGTAATGTTAATAGGTGGGTATTGTGATATAATAAGAAATACATATTTTGGGTTTCATCCTCCCCTTTCCTTTTCATAAACCCTTGGAATGGCCAAAGGGATCAATGTCCTTTTGTATGTAATCAAATAATTTATGGATGGGTTGCCAGGGGGACAAACCATGTGATTGCAATTTTCAGCCTCATACCTCTAGGAAGGAAATAGAACTGAAGGTTGAGTTGATCACCAATAGTCAATGATTTTAATCAGTCATGCTCACATAACAAAGCTTCCATAAAACCCCAGTAGTATGGAGTTCTGAGAGCTTCTGGGTTGCTGCACATATGGAAGTGCTTGGATGCACCTAGAGAAGGTATGGAAGGTCTGCACTCCTTCCCATATACCTGGCCTTAGGTACCCTTCAACTGTCAGTTCATCTACAGCCTTTGCAATAGCCTTTGTAATAAATTGATAGGCTGGGTGCAATGGCTCAAACCTGTAATCCCAGCACTTTGGGAGATGGAGGCGAGAGTATTATCTGAGCCCAGGGGCTCAAGACCAGCCTGTGCAACTTGGTGAGACCTCGTCTCTGCAATAAATCAAAAAATTAGTCAGGCATGGTGGCACACGCCTGTAGAACCAGCTACTTGGAAGGCTGAAACAGAAGAGTCTCCTGAGCCCAGTGGATCACAGCTGCAGTAGCCATGAGCATGCCACTGCACTCCAGCCTGGGCAACAGAATGAGACTCTAACTCAAAGCAAAAAGCAAAAAACAGATAAATACAAGTGTTTCCTTGAGTTTTGTGAACCATTTTAGCAAATGATTGAATCCAAGGAAGAGGTTGTGGTGTTACAGGACCACCAGACATATATGCCCACTGTGCTGTAACAGACCAATACACCAAGACAGCAGAGTTTGCAGGAGAGAAAGAGTGTAATGATTGCAGGGCAGACAAGTGAGGAGATAGGAGGAATCCTTAAATCTTTCTCCCCAAGGAATTCTGGGCTGGAGTTTTCAAGGGAATTGAGGAGGGTAAAGGGCTGGAAAATTGGGGTCATTTATTAGTTGGGAGAGGGAGATAAAATCATCAGGGTGTGGAAACTGTGTTTTTTGGTGAGTCAGCTCCTCATGGGGCCTTCAGACCAAATGACATAGTAGTTTCATCAGTATGCAGGATCTGAAAGAATATCTCAAGTGGAAAATTTAATATTTCACTATGCTTGTCTACAGATCAGCTAAAGGAAACTCTAATTTTGTGGCAGGGTTTGCAAGATTCTAGAACATAAGCAGCAAATGATAAGGAGGCAGTTCAGAGAGCAAGTTGGCCTAGTGATGAATGCTTCATGTGCTGCCAGCTCGGCTTATTTTCATTTCTTCCCCTCCTCATTCCCTGATTAATTTTATAAAGTTTATAAGGATGGTTTCAGTGGAAATCCTTGATTTTTAACCGGTTGGTTGGAAGCACAGGTCATAACCTGGGACTTGCAATTTGGCATCTGAAGTGGGGGGCAGTCTTGAGGGACTGAAGCCTTAACCTGTAGGGTCTGCGCTACCTCTGCACTAATTAGTATTTGTGAAAAAGCCAAACTGTAAAGTATTTAAAAGAGATTTATTCTAAATCAACATATGTGATAATGGCCCAAGGAACACAGCCTCAAGAGTTCCTGGGAAAGTAATCTAAAGCAGTCAGGTGACAGTTTGGTTTTATACGTTTCATGGAGACAAGAACCGTAAGTAAAATTATAAGTCTATACAAGGAAGATTTACATTGGTCTGGCCCAAAAAGGTGAGATATTTCTTTTCTTTTTTTTTTTTTGAGTTGGAGTCTCACTCTATCGCCCAGGTTGGAGTGCAGTGTCACGCTCATTGACCTGCTGGGCTCAGGCGATTCTTCTGCCTTGGCCTTCCAAGTAGTGGAACTACAGGCGTGAGCTACCACACTCAGCTAATTTTATTATTATTATTATTTATTGTAGAGATAAGGGCTCGCCAAGTTGCCCAGGTTGTTTTCCAACCCGTGGGCTCAGGCAGTCTCCTCACCTTGGCCTTCCAAAGTGCTGGGATTACAGGCTTAAGCCACCAAGCCCTGCCAGAAAAAGGCGAGATATCTCTAAGCAAGGGCTTAAAAGTCACAAATGGATCTTAGAAATTCTTTAGTTGGCAATTGGTTGAAAGAGGTAAACTTTGTCTGAAGACTCTGAGTCAGTACAAAGGAATGCTTAAATAAGGGAGTCTTCTATCTGTCATGTGATGGTACACAAGAGTCAGATTAGAAAGTTAACCACATTATCCCAGGTTAATTTTTTTAAAGGACCCATTTAACAAGAGTTTATGGTTTGTAGGAAGTGACTTAACCCTTGCTTTGTGTGGCCTCAGTTCTTGTTTATAATTTGGCATCGTTATTGTCACAGGGTCCGCTCTATCAGACTTATCATCTCTATTTTTACATTAACGCTGGTCGGGTATGTCTAAACCCCAAAGAAAAAGAGTATAATAAGGCACGTTCGGCGAGCTGGGCTCGGTGGCTCAGCCTGTAATCCTGCACCTTTGGGAGGCTGAGGTGAGTGGATTACCTGAGCCCGCGGGTTGGAGACCAGCCTGGGCAGCGAGACCTCATCTCTACAATAAATTGAAAAATCAGCCGGGCGTGGTAGCGCATGCCTGTAATTCCGGCTACTCGGAAGGCTGAGGCGGAAGGATCGTCGGAGCCCAGCAGGACGAGGCTGTGGTGGCCGGGAGGGGCCACTGCACTACAGTCTGGGCGACAGAGTGAGACTCCAACTCAAAAATAAAAAAAATAAAAAAAAATAAGGCACGTTCACCCTCCCTTTTCATCATGGCATGGCAAAGAACTTAGCTTTTCAGGTTTCTTTGGGGGTGCCCTTGGCCAAAAGGGGGTCAGGTCATAGCTGGTGGGAAGCTTAGAGTTTTATTTTAGTTTACATTAGTCTCAGAATTAAACTGTAAACCACTGGTTAGTGTCCACAGAGGATTAGAGAATTACTTGATGTCTGGAGTCAAAAGTGAAGCAGGGGAAAAAGCAGAATTTGTTTTTCCCTGTTCAGGGGGGCACATCCTGAGATCACTGGATGCACTTCTCCTGCTCTACCACTGGGGGTCGCAAGTGCTCACAATAAGGCTTCATTTCATTTAAATAAAGCCAACAAATGAGGAAGTTTCCTTCTTTTGTGAATGAGATGTGTCTCACTGAAGCACTGCCCCTTGGTTAATGACTACCCAGGAAGAGTAGGGGCAGGGGATGGTGTGAAGCACAGAACAAGACAAAGCTTTCCATCTGTTTCCAAAGGGTAGAAGAGTTAGTTTCCTCTCAGGTACGCTGTCACCTCCCACTGGTGACGACCTGGGGTGGGCATAGCACATGGGAAAGCAAGCGTGAAGCAGTGAAACAGACTGTCCAGTGTCAACCACATCCCCTTCCCCTACTGGTTAAACAGTCTTCCTAGGCAATGCCACTGGGCAGCCAGGGTCAGGAATCACAAGTTTAAGATGAGGCCATGTCTTAAAGGTGAACTGATTTAAAGAAGAACATTGAACAAGAAACTGCTTAAGAAGTCCATGTATATGACCAAAGTGATGGGTGGCTAAAGCTTAGGAAACAGTTAACTTATGAACTCTTTATTCTCCACTGGCTGCAAACCTCAGAGTTCCTAGGCTTTGTAACTCGACGCCTGGTGTAGCTCCTGGGCAATGGCAGACTCAAAGAAAAGTGCTGGAAGGGAGTAGAGAGGGAAAGAGGAAGGAAGGGGAAAAGCAAAGGAGGATAGAGCGGAAGGTGTATGGTAGGAAGGTTAATGTGCCAGGTGAGTCCTACCCTCTGGTGTTGGTACATAATATACATACTTCAATAGTGATGACCTCTCACTCCTGAGATGAGGTTACACAAAGGCTTTAATTTCGGTCACGAGCACCTTTCTCTCTCACTCACCCTTTTGCTTTAAGGAAAGCCAGTTGTCAAGTTGTGACCTGCTCTGTGGTAAGGCCCATGTGGCAAGAAACTGATGTCTTCAAAGAACAGCTAGAGAAGACCTCAAGCATGCCAACAGCCAGGTGAGTGAGCTTGGAAGTGGGTTTCCCTGACGGTAGACTTGTGAGAAACCCAGAGCTAGACATCTAGCTAACCACACCTGGATTCCTGACCTACAGAAACTGCAAGATTTAAATGTTTGTTGTTTTCAGATGCTAATTTTATGATGACATTATTAGGCATCAATAGGTAACTAATATGGATTTTGGTACCTGAGGGGCGTGGCTGTATCAGATACCCAGAAATGTACAGGGCCTAGGAGGATTCTGAGAGTGTTAGAGAAAGCTTAAATTGCCTTGAACAGATGTTTTGTAGAAATCTGAGCTTTGAAATCACCGCTCTTAATTACTATAATGTCCATGCATCTCAGAAAATGCAGATACTCTGCTCATAAGCAAGAATCTTTATGCAAATGTTTATGTTTCTCTTAGGCTACATGTTATTTATTTACTTGTTTGAGTCAGAGTCTCATTCTGTCACCCAGTTGCACAATCATGTCTACTGCAGTCTCAACCTTCTGGGCTCAGGAGACCCTTCCGTCTCAGTCTTCCAAGTAGCTGGAACTATAAGCTTGCATGTGCCACCATGCCCGGCTAATTTTTTTATTTTTATTATAGAGATGAGATCTCACCAAGTTGCCCAGGCTGGTCTCAAGCCCATGGGCTCAAGCAATTTTACTGCTTCAGCCTTTGTAGTAACTGAGACTACAGGTGCATGCTGCCACACCTGCTTAATTTGTGTGTGTGTGTGTGTGTGTGTGTGTGTGTGTGTGTGTGTGTGTGTAGACAAGAGTCACACTATATTTCCCTGCTGAAACATTATTTTCTTAGAAATCATTTTCTCCTTCTTGGTATCATAATGTGATGTCAGCATACTCAGTTCTAACAATATGTTGGAGGTCATCACAGTGTGACATATTCAATGAAAAATCTCAGAGGTGTTTCTGTGAACCACATTTGACTCAAGGGCAATTTACTGAAATGAGCAGACTCTGGAGGAAAGAGAACTCAGCTGAGAGTCAGCAGATAGAGATTTAAGTCTTGTCTATGCCTTTGACTGAGTGATTTGGGTAAATCATTTGGATTTTCTGTGCTTTAAGAAGACCAGTGAAAATAGAGAAACATGCCAACATGGTTCTTCTGAATATCACACATGATGATATAGGTGACAATGCCTTGAAAAAAATGTTGTTCCTCAGCTGTATGGTGATCATCTTGCAATATTTATAGAGGAAAAAAATTATAATTTCATTTATTTTTTTCTAGCAACAATTTCCCGTGTCATGACTGTAAAGTATGCCGAGAAGGAAGAGATGAAACACTAGTGGTTAAAAGGTTTATTAAAGAAAAGAAAAGAAGGCGGGGAGGATGGTTGGCTCCACAGAGAAAAACCAGCGGCCTTTGTTCTCTTTTTTTTATTTTTTTTGAGTTGGAGTCTCACTGGAGTGCCGTGGTCGCTCCCGGCCACCGCAGCCTCCACCTGCTAGTCTCCGGCGATCCTTCCACCTCAGCCTTCCAAGTAGCCGAAATTACAGGCATGCGCTACCACACCCGGCTGATTTTTTGATTTATTGTAGAGATGAGGTCTACGCTGCCCAGGTGGGTCTCGAACCCGTGGGCTCAGGCAATCCACTCACCTCAGCTTCCCAAAGGCGCGGGATTACAGGCTGAGCCACCAAGCCCAGCTGGCCTTTGTTCTCTTGCAGGCCATTTATATACCTGACTTCAGGTGAGAAACAGTTTTAGGGAGTTTAGGCTTGGGCACCAAGAAGCAGTTTGGGGACTTTGAGTTGTTGGTCACCTGGCCTTGAAATGCAGAGGTCAGTACTGTTGAGGCCGGTCCCACAGCCTTGAAGTGCAGATGTCTGCATTAAGCCAGTCACTATCAGGGATGTTGTTAATCACTTGTCTCTGAAATGCAGCCTTAGGAAAGCAAACACTGACAGTGAGTATCAGTACGTTTATCAGTCACATAGCTTTGGGATGCAAGTCTCAGGGAAAGCAGATATTGGCAGTAAAATAATTAGTGACAAAACGCTGTTAGAACAGAGTGTTAGCTTTTGGGGCCTTTGCAACTCTGTGCTCCATTTGCGAGGTTTATATGATGAGTTGTTTTAACTACAACCTCCTCTCCCATCCCCTTACAAACCCTATCACTGACAACATTTCCACAAGTATTTCAGAGAAGAGCACCAGCAGCCAGTAACATGTCCCAGATTGTGCTGCAAGCTTATAAGATTTATAAAATTAGATGAGATGCCTCTTGTCCATCCCTTCCCTGTGGGATTGCGCAGGGCAGAGCATCCCCATTTCCTTGACAGGTGTCGACCTAAAGGGAAGAAGTTGAGGCAAAAATGATGAGCAGAGAGTTTATTTGAGCTAAGCTTGAGGATTGCAGCATGGAAACAGAGATTCAAGTTGCCCTGAGTATGTACTCTTATCAGCAGCAGTTACAAGTGGATAAGCTATTGATGAGCTATACGTTGTTCTTTGTATTACACATCCCAGGAACATGGAAATAATGGGTGAGGCAGCCAGTCAGGGACAAAATTACTTTATACTATTGCCCCAGGAATGGATGTTGGGTAAGGGAGGGGAGTGTGGAGAGATAACTGAAGTCCCATACTCTCTCTTGGCCTGATACATTTTTGCATGTATCACATAGCTCAGACTGCTCTGGGATATTTTTCTTTTCTAGTTTTTTCCCCCTTGTTGATCAAAAATGTTCCAAGGAAGCTCTGATGATCAATCTCTGTTTAGGTTAGAGAGGTACACATCCTTCACATCCTTCTGTCATTCCCAAGAAGGCTCATTCCTGGATAGTCCTCAGTCAAGCCACTGATTTATATTATTGCTGGTGATGGTTGAATTTGCTCTAGTCTTTGGAATTTCATGCTTTTGGTTTTCTCAGAAGTAAAACAATGAGAGATACATAGTAAAACCTATTCAGTCCAAGTAACAGGAAAACAATAAAAACTCAAAAACAGTGGTCAAGACTGGAATCTAATAACAGTTATGCTATAATTTTCCTCTGAAACTAATTTCTTTCTCTCCAGTTCTCCATTTGTACCACAGATAAATCTTAGTAGGAGCAATTTACTTGCCAAATAAGTTATAGTATTGTACTCAGTCTGATTATTTGCATAAAATGCAACAAGAATAGTGATTGGCCATATAGACTCTTTCAAGTTGGCTTTAACAGAACTTTCATAAGAAATTTTGAATTAAACTTTTAAAGGCCTCAAGACTAGAAAGCCAAGCCAAAGATTTGTCATTGACTATGTCTATAATTCCTGCATAAATTGGGTGAATTCCTCTCTTTTCCGAGGTTTCTTGAGCCTGTAAGAAAGTGTCATTTTTTGTACATGAAAAGGTCAGAAACCTTAAAAGGAAACCAAGTAGACAAGGTATCAAGGTAATCTTTCCAAGGAAATTTTTCTGAGTTCTATAAAGTCAACCATAATTCCTCAAAGAAGTCTGGTCATGTCTAAAAATATACAATTAAAGACTAAGTCTTGGTTAAATAACCAGTGTCTTTAATTGTGCCCTGTTACAGAAAACAGATTCTTATTGAACTTATGCAATCAACTAGATTGCTATCAAGTAAGAATATTCATAAAGAGTTTCCAAATTTTGGAGAATTCAGAGAGAAAGGCAAATGTTTTGATTTTTCTCACAAAGATATATTTTACCCAATTGCTATAAGCTACAAATAACCCAAAAGAAAAAATCCCTCCCCCCACCACCAGAAAACAAAATATGAAAAGAATTAGCCATGTTTCAAAAAAGTCATCTCATTCCTCTTATCAGTGTAACCCCATGTAATTAATTCTTGTTCTGCTTGATGTTGGGTTAGAAATCTTCATGAGCACAATAGTTTTTTTTAAAATTAGAGTTTCAGAGACTATTATTTAGTTCAATGATATGGTCTCCAAAGTCATCAGCCCAAGAATTTCCTTAAAGAAAAAAAAAATTGAACTATAGCCAATTATAAACAGCATGTTGAGGAGAGGCAAAATAAAGCAGGTTGTAGATAACAAAAGACTTAGAGTAGACACGATTAAAGGTGCAATTGACAGGGAACTTTGATTATTTCTGTGGCTTACAACAATTTAACATAATCAGAATTATGTTTGAAAACATATAAAAACATGTCAGAATTTTAGGAATCATATCATTTTGGAACACATAATAATAGCATATCCATACAAATATCACTTCAAAGAAAGCTAAATAACATTTCTTATTTGACAATACTTCCCATATGATTTTAACATGGCAAATAAGACTAATTTGTCTCTGTTGGACTTCCAGGAGTTCGTTTTAGAAAAAATTAATTTTAGAATTTGAAATTTGATTTTGAGAAGTATGTCAAATATTAAGGATTTAAAACACTTGATCAAAATAGGATCACAAGTCACTATAAAAAAACATTTAGCCAAAGTGATTAATTGAAGATTTCAAAAAATGAAAACCTTTGTGCTTTGATAGATAAGAGATTTAGTTTATGTTTGTCAAACAATCAAAAGACCTAATAAAACATGAGGTGGCTGGGCACGGTGGCTCATGCCTATAATCCCAGCACTTTGGGAGATCAAGGTGAGAGGATTGGCTGAGCCCACAGGTACGAGACCAACCTGGGCAACTTGGTGAGACCTAATCTCTACAATAAAAAAAAAATTAGCTGGGAGTGGTGGCTTGCCTGTAGTTTCAGCTACTTGGAAGTATCACCTGAGCCCAGCATGCTGAGTCTGTGGTGACTGCGAGTGTGCCACTGCACTCCAGTCTAGGAGACAGAGTAAGACTCCAACTCAAAAAAAAAAAAGAAAAAAGAAAAAAATGAGGCAAACATTCTCTCTCTCTTTTTTTTGCCACTTCACTGAAAAGGTAAGCTAAACTTTTACTCTCTCTCTCTCTTCGTTTTTTTTTTTTTTTTTTTTTTTTTTTGGAGAGGGTGGAGGGAGGGGAAGGTCAAGGTTTCATTCTGTTGCTCAGGCTGGAGTGCAGTGGCACAATGGTGGCTTACCACAGACTCAACCTCCTGGGTTTAGGTAATCCTTCCACCTCAGCCTCTCAAGGAGCTGGGACTCCAGGCATACGCCATGATGCCTGGTTAATTTTTTTTTTTTTTTTTGGTGGTGATGAAATCTTGCTATGTTGCTTATTCTAGTCTTGAATACTTGAATACCTGGGTTGAAGCAATTCTTGGTGTGATTCTCCATGCCCAGCCACTATCTCTTATTAAATTATACAAATACCGAATTCTATCTTTATATCAATATATTATTTATGCTAAAGTTATTTTTTAAAAATAGCCTTGCTTTGTCACCCAGACTAGAGTGTGGTGACCCAGTTATAACTGACTGTAGCCTCAAACTCCTGGGCTCAAGTGATCCTCCTGTCTCAGACTTTTGAAAAGCTGTGATAACAGGGACATACCATCCTACTTGGCTAAATAAAAAAATTTTTTTTATATTAGTGATTTTAGTTTGGTTTGTTTATAAAATCCTAAAATAAACCATTTAATCTCAGTTTCGACTGCATAGGGTAAGATTTCCATAAACCTTTCATAATCGTTCACAATTTTTCATTCTCTTTCTTTCTCAACTTCCGGTGTCCATTCAGTTTATCATCTCATTCTTTCCTTTTATCTCTTCAACTTAAAGTACCTTTTAATAATCTAAATTATTTTTCCCTTAACAAAACCTATTTTGCTTTTCTTATACATTCTGTATATAGAAACATTTCCCTTATCTCTAGTTTTAGTTACTATATTGTCAGTATTTTAACTCTTAACAGTCTTAATAATTTTAAACTGTATGTCACATACCATTAATTTATGAATACACATTTATAATGTTTAGAAACAAGATTTCTTTTTTATTATAAAGATGTGGGGTACAATTCAGGGTTAGGTATACAAACGTTGATTATGCAGATACTCTTCTTGATGAGATATGCCCCTCTCTCTCCTAGCAGTTTCCCTCAACTGCCAACCCCCCCCCGACAGCTGAAACAAGATTTCTAATGAAACAATTTTTAAATGTGAAATAGGACATTTTTACTAAGAGATCTAAACATTTTTGTTTCTCTAAAATAAAAAGTCAAACATATATAAGCTTAAACTCATAATTAGTCATTAATGTGTTAACATTATATCTTATTTGGAGACTGTTTGGTCACACTTCCAGCAGGGCCTCCAGAATGTTAGGTTAGGCCTGCTGGGGATGTGAGTGTCTGGTGTGCAATCCGATACCACATGAAAGATGCAAAGAATTGCACAGAAGTTAGATTAGATAATATAGCTTATTTTTAAACTAAATTAGAATGAGAGAGAGAGAGAGAAAGAGAGAGAGAGAGAGAGAGAGAGAGAGAGAGAGGATATTCACCTTCCCAAGGTAGGGGAGGTGTCCAAAGCTTAAGAAAATATGGCCTAGCCATAGCTCAAAGAGCACATGGCCACCCATATCTTAGCAAGGAAATGGCAGCTGATTGTTCATGGTTGAATCCTTTTAATCCTTCCCTTTGATGGGGGAAGATCATTAAGGTGACATGCTCATGGCTACCACAGCCTTGACCTGCTGGGCTCAGGTGATCCTTCTGCCTCAGTTTCCTGAGTAGCTGTGTGAAAGACAATAGATGATTCATTTTCATAAAATGAAAAGAAGTCTGCTGACATGACCAAAAGACAAAACAAAGGGAGATTTGTAACAGTCACATCATTGAAGGACAATAAATGATTAATTGCTGACGTGACCAAAAGACAAAACAAAGAGAGGCATGGTAATAGTCACATCTTGGGGAAATGAAACTTATGTAGAAATTAAAAAGCTAAAACCCTCCAATCAAATAGCGACAAATACTTATTTTAACTTATTTGAACTAAAAACCCCTTAGGTGACATCTGGGAAAGATTGTGACCCTGCAGTCCTCTGTCAGTGAGAAATCAAGGCAGGGACCAGTGCACTAAGGAATAAATTGCTTGATGTAACTGCTCTGGGTGTACCTGCACACCAGACACCCAATCTTGTAAGACCGTCATTAAAGACTCTCCTCTGCTACACTCCACGTCTCTGTGTCCATCCTTTGATTTTGGACAGGTGAATTTATTTCTCATAATATGAGGGCGTCTCCAGCATACTCTGCATCTGTGAGAGGGGACCCCAGCAGAGGGAGAGATACGTCCCACCCAATTCCGGGTGGTCTACTCTGCTTGGGCTACTCGGCTGCTCACAGGACTGCAAATAAGCTTGAGACTATTGTTCTGGAGGCAGTGGAAGTGACACTGGGAATAAAAAAAGCAGGCACCGTGGCAACCAGGCAACCTTGTCCAAGAGCCAAGGTAGGAAAATGTGAACCATAAGTACTGCCTTGGTGGTTGGGGCATTCTCAGAGGTTGAGTGTGTGTGACTGAGATGTATTGCAGATATGAAGCAAGTGAGGAGTTCCGATCCATGGTTCTATCCTCCTGCAAGGGAAACAGCCAGAGACTAATGAAGCAAATCTCGGGGTGCACAAGAAACTGCCAGCAGCAGGGGGTCGAGTCCATAGGTAAACTCAGGCATGGGCATCCACCAGGGACTACGAAAAACTTCTAGTAAGCGGGGTTAATTATTGAAGTTAGCTGAGAATGGGGATTAAAAATTCTAGGCCTAGGGAACTCAAGAAAGGGGGAGATAGAGATTCTGTCTCTGACATTCCCCTGGATTGTCCACTGGGGGAAAGTTGAGGTCTTGGGGGGGATAGCCCTTGTACCAACAACAAGGGGAATGATCAGGAGGGCTGCAATGTCCTTATAGAAATGGGAACACCTTTTAGGGCTGGGCGTTCAGTCAGCCAAGCAAAAGTATCCAAATGTAGGTCCTGGGTAGAACAATAATAATCAAGAGAATACAACTAAAGTGCAGGATCTGAGGGAGTTGATAGTTATAGGAATTAGGGAATCAGCCCCAGGGTCCCAGAATGTCTCTAAGGCTTTTGGGACCCAAAAAGAAAAGGAAGAAACTCTAACTGCCTTTCTACAGAGATTAGAGATCAAATAAGGAACGAAGGAGATTAGAGATCAAATAAGGCTAGAATCAGAGGACCCCGTGGGACAGGATCTTCTAAGTGTTAATTTTTGTTACTACTAAAAGGTTGCAGAAACTTGAGGGGTGAAATGAGAAACCAATAGAAGAACTACTTTAAGAGACACAAAAAAGTTTGTAAAACAGGATGGAGTAAAGAAAAAACCCAAAAAGGAAAAGATGTAAAGAAAGTTATGATATGAAGGTGTATTTTTGGTAAGGAAAGTTATAAAGGAAAGATAATAATTTTGTATACGAAAGATTTTGTATGATATAATCTTGACCTAAAGTAAAATGTCTGATTATTTAGGAAAGAGGGAGACACAGGGCAAAACAGAGAGTCCAAGCATGTCGTCAATGGTATGTGGAAGTCAGGATAAGATTCGTGAAGGAGAATTTATGAAACAAATCTTGGTATATAATTAAGTTGGTTATAACTTTTTCCCTAGGTCTAACTACTGTTATGGCTTGAAATGTTTTTAGTTATTTAGAAAACTGAGCTTTCAAAGAGGCCATAATAGATTTACTTAACTTCCTAGGATATCAGGGACTGAGAGTATCTTAAAACAAGTTACAATTTGTAAAAAAATAAGTTAAATACCTGGAGCAAATGAAAAATCAACCCAGAAAAAAATAACTGGAATAATTGGCTGCCCTTTACCAAAGACAAAGAAGGAACTCAAAGTTTTTAGCCCTAATAGGCTATTACAGATTATGGATTATCTCTTATGCTCATAAAACCAAAGATTTATACTTTAAACTGTTAGATGGAGAGCCAGATTCTCTCCAATGGACTGCTGAAGAAGTACAAATTCTAGAAGGGCTAAAATAAGCTTTAATCACAGCTGCTGTTTTAGCAATTCTATCTTAGAAAAGCCCTTTCACTTGTTTGTTGCTATGGATTAGGGTGCAGCCATCAGAGTGCTTACTCAAAGCTGGGGTGGAGAGAAGCAACCAGTCACATTCATGACCAGATTGTTAGATTCTGTGTCGAGGGGTTGGCCTGAATGTGTTCAGGCTGTAGCAACCACTGCCTTATTAGTGAAAAATAGTCAAAAATTGACTTTTGAAGGAACCCTCATGGTCAGTACCCACCAAGTCTGGGCTATCCTAAATCAAAGAGCCAGGCATTGGCTGATGGATACCTGGATTCTAAAATATAAGGCAATATTATTAGAAAAGGATGGTTTTATACTAACCACAGATTCCTGCCTCAACCCTGAGGGCTTCTTAAGTGCCAGGGAGATAAGGAATCAGGAGGAATAGGGTAGTAATTGTCTGGATATTATTGAATACCAAACCAAAGTCAGACCAGACTTGGGGATAATGCCACTGCATGAGGGTATTAACCTATTCATAGATGGGTCCTCCAAATGATTGAGGGCAAAAACAAACAAACAAATAAAATGGCTATGCTATTATTGATGGAGATCAGTTGTCTACCTGTGAAAAGGGAAGGTTACCTAACAACTGGTCCACACAAACTTATGAATTATTCACCCTTAATGAGGCTCTGGAGTTGCTCACAGATAAGGAAGGCATCATTTACATGGATTCCGAATATGTCTTTGGAGTAGTCTGTACCTTTATAAAAAATCTGGGCAGAAATAATAAGGAAAGGGAACTAGTCCATGGAAATTTGGTTAAAGAGGTTCTAGAAAATGTATTGCTCCCTCCCTGCAATAACACATCTCAATAGTCATCAGAAGGGGCACTACTCCTTTAAGGCAGTTGGCAACAGACTGACTGATGAAATAACCAAAAAGACCACCTTAGAAAGTGAGGCTAAACTCCTGAACCTCATTCCAACATACCTATAGTCACCATGAGGGTGCAATTTACTGAAGAAGAAATCAAAGGAATGGAAGAACTAGGGACTTCTCTAAACAAAGAGGGGAGATGGTTTCTCCCGGATGAGAGAGAGATGGTTAGCTAACCAATTATGGGGAAACTAATGACCATATTACATAAGGGGAGTCATCGGGGATCTCAGGCAATGTGAGATGCACTTCTAAAAACTTATGAGAGGCCAGGCATGGTTGCTCACGCCTATAATCCCAGCACCTTGGGAGGCCGAGGTGAGAGGATTGCCTGAGCCCATGGATTCAAAATCAGCGTGGGCAACTTGGTGAGACCTCATCTCTACAATAAATTTTAAAAATTAGCCAAGCATGGTTAATTAGCATGCCTGTAGTTCCAGTTACTTGGAAGGCTGAGGCGGAAGGATCACCTGAGCCCAGCAGGTCAAGGCTGCGGTGGCCGTGAGGGTGCCACTGCACTCCAGCCTGGGCGACAAAGTGACTCCGACTCAGAAAAAAAACCAAAAAACTTAAGGGTGTGTGGGCTTATACACCATTGCTAAATAGATCTGTCAAGGATGTATCACCTGTCAAAAGATAAACAAAAAGATTATTAGAAAGCCAACAAAAGGGGAAGACCCCCAGGGATGAGGCCATTCCAAAGTATCCAAATTGACTTTTACTGAAATGCCTAAGCCTGGAAAGCTCAAATATCTACTAGTAATTGTGGACCAACTCACTGGATGGGTGGAGGCCTACCCTTTAACGACTGCAACTGCAAGGTTGGTAATAAAGGTGCTTTTGAAACAGGTGATTCCTAGGTTCGGTCTAATAGAAAATACTGATTTGGATAATGGGAGTCACTTTACCTCAGAATTGTTACAACACATAATAGGGGCATTCCAAGTACACTGGGACTTTTCATACACCTTGGCACCCACTGTCCTCAGGAAAAGTAGAAAGAATGAATCAAACTCTTAAAAACATTTGAACAAATTAATGCTAGAAACTAAGTTACCCTGGATTAAGTGTTTCCCTATAGCCCTCCTCAGAATCAGGACAGCTCCTCAAAAGGATCTGGACTTGCCAACCTATGTATTATATGGGTTACCATACTTAGGGAGGGCAACAGACTTGCCCACTATGGAGACAAAAGACAAGTTCCTGGGAAAGTATATACTGACCATCTCCTCTACCTTATCTTCCCTCAGGTTAAAAGAAATTCTTGTTCAGACTCCTCCTTTTGAGTCTGCAGCTCATCAGTTCCAGTCTGGTGACTTGGTGCTGATCAAGACCTGGAAAGAGGACAAGCTCCATTTGAGTTGGGAAGGTCCTTATCAAGTGCTTCTAATCACTAAGACTGCTGTCTGAACAGCGAAGGGATGAACTCATTATATTAGGATCAAAAAGGCAGCTAAGGACTCCCAGGAATCCAATAATAGGTGGGAAGTGTCTCAAATGGTGGGTCAACCTCTTAAAGTAAGGTTAAGGAGGACCCAATCACAAAAGGAATAATAACATTATTCTTTATGTGGAACTTCCCAACTGGTGGTGGGGAGAATGGGAGCACTTAATGAGTGCGTACCAAAGTTAGGGAGATGGGTGTATCCTGTCAAGCTTGTACTTAATGTACTAAGACTTCAACCCCCCAAACTATCAGATTTGATGTATGTCAAATATCATCCTGTGGGAATTTAAATAGTCAAAGGCAACTTTCCCACAAGGATAAATATCTGTGCTATGATCCCAATCCACATCACCTTCTCTATCCATGTATGAGTTGGGACTATGTCTAGTAAACCACAAAGCTTCAAGTTTGGACTGCTCTGGGCCAGCAAGAGGCAAGACCAGATATCTAAACCCCCTGAGGGATAAGTTACACTTCTCTAAAGGGGTCCCACCAGAGAACTGTCAAAGTGTACATTGTAATCCTGTCTTGCTAACTTTAAACAGTCTGCGACTTCTGGACAATAGTCCTGAAGTAGCACCAATAGTGTATGGGTTAGGTGCCAACATTTCAGGGACAGATCCAGTGGGATGATTCACCCTCAGACTAGTTGAATATAAGAATTCAACCAGCCCAGTACCAACTGAAGTTTCTATAATCAAGTATAGCCCCCCCCCAGCAGTGATCCTAGGAGGATGACTAAAATTGAGGTCAAGGATCTTAGGCAAACCCTAGAAACTGAAACAGGTTATGGAGACACCAATGCCTGGGTCCAATGGGTTAAATATTCATTGCTTGCTTTAAAAAAGAATGATTGCTATGCATGTGCTGCAGAATGACCACAGGTGCAGGTAGACCCATTTCCCCTTGGCTGGGACACAGACCCCACTGGAATGGATTGCATGATGACTCTATACTAAGACAAAGATATCTGGGGAAATGAGGCTTGTAAAATCCTGTCTCTGCCTTTCCCTGCATTATGGAGGTCAGATCTGAGGGCAGTCCCCTTTCCCCATAGGGATGGTGAACATCTCCTCTTCCTCTCTAGGCAGGGGGAAGAGTTCCGGGAACCTGTGCCCATGTCCAAAATGTCTCTGGTGAGTCTAGTAGCAATTTGTCTAATTTGCACATACCCCGAGTGGATGTTTGATGGAATTGTGGAGGGAAAAACCTGCATAACTTGTTGTCATCCAACTGAACCAGAATTTGCGCATTTATCCAATTGGCAATTCCATTTACCCTGGCATTCCATCCCACATCCAAGAGCTCTCAGACTCCTCACTGATTTCAGAGAGCACTACAAGGGTCCTTTAACTCAAATGTGTACATTGACTCCATAGGGATCCCCAGGGGAGTCCCTAATGAACTCAAGGCTAGAAACCAAATAGCCACAGTGTTTAAGTCTGCACTCTTTTGGTGGCCTACTATTAATAGAAATGTTGATTGAATTTCTTATATTTACTATAATAAACAAAAGTTTGTAAACTATACTAGAGATGCCCTTCAAGGAGTAGCTAGCCAATTGGACACTACCAACAGGATGACCTGGGAGAATAGAATTGCATTAGATATAATGATAGCAGAAAAAGGAGGGGTTTATGTCATGCTGGGAGAGAAATGTTACACTTTCAATCAAATAACACTGCTCCAGATGGGGCAATCACTAAGGCATTACAGGGGCTAACAACCCTGGCCAGTAAACTGGTTGAAAACTCTGGTAATGACAATCCTTTTACAGACTGAATAGATGGATGGTTTGGAAAATGAAAATATATGGTTGCCTCTGTTTTAACATCTCTTGTTATAGCTACAGGAATTTTAACTGCCATAGGATGCTATGTTATCCCTTGTGTGAGGGACCTGACCCAAAGACTTACAGAAGTAGCTATAAACAAACAAATGCCTATAACTTATGCCCAAAATAACCTCCTACTCTTAGATGAAAAGGTAGCTCATGGAAAAAAAAATCATTATTTGCTTAACATGTTTAAACAACAATGGGGCTGTACAAACCAGTGAAAATGAACCCAATAAATAAAAAAAAAGAGGAGGGAATTGTGAAAGACAATAGATGATTCATTTTCATAAAATGGAAAGAAGTCTGCCGATGCAACCAAAAGACAAAATAAAGGGAGGCATGGTAATAGTCGCATCTTGGGGAAATGAAACTTAGAAATAAAAAAGCTAAAACCCTCCAATCAAATAGCAATAAGTACTTATTTTAACCTTATTTGGACTAAAAACCCCTTAGGTGACATCTGGGAAAGATTGTGACCTGCAGTTCTCGGTCAATGAGGAACTGTGGCAGGGACCTATGCACTAAAGAATAAATTGCTTGCTGTATCTGCTCTGGGTGTGCCTTAGATCGTCATTAAAGTCTCACCTCTGTTGCACTCCACATCTCTGTGTCCATCTTTTGATTTTGAATGGGTAAGTTTGTTTCTCACAGCTGGAACTATAGGTGCCCACCACTATGTCCAGCTAATTTTATTTTTATTTTATTAGAGACAAGGGCTTGCCGTGTTGCCCAGGCTGTTCTCCAACCCCTGTGCTCAGGCAATCCTCTCACCTATGCCTCCCAGCATTGGGATTACAGGCATGAGCCACCACACCCATCTCTCAAGTTATGTTTTTGTTAATCATATCTACAACATGAGAATGTCAGTCCAGTCTCTAAACAAAAACTCCAAAATTAAATACCTGAGTATTTTGCTGATAGTAAGACACCATTGCTTTCTTTAAACCAAAAAACTAGTAACATTTAGCAAAGATTTGCCCAAGTCATGTGAACTAAAAGGCATTTGAGTTTCTATTTTCCTGATCAAAAATATTTAAGTGCTTACTTTTTCTTTAAGCCAATTAATTAGAGCTCTTTCATATATTTTGGTAGTGAAATAGCACATATACATGACACATATAAAAATGTAGACATACAGACACGCAAACAGAAGCAGATTTTTATAGCTTACCTGTTCCATTTGCCATTTATCGTTTGCCAGTTTTCAAATAATCTCTCTCTCCTTCAGACTATCAATCTCTTTGTTACCTGTTCTAAACAATCTCTTGGTTACCTGTTCTAAACAGTTGCTAGACAACCATACATTTGCACTTCCAAAGGATGTCTCTTAGATAAAAATTTACATTTCAAAGGCACAGAACTTAGATCTAAACACCATTATTTGCTGAATCAAAAAGCTCATAGATAAAAGGTCTAGTCAAGACAAGATTGATAGGAAAAGTACTTAAAACAGTCTAAGGTTTATTATGTAAACGTTAAACAATGTCTTTCCCATTGTAAAATTTTCCAGTGGCTTGGATGCAGGCATATGTGATTTAAAATAGAGATTTAATTTATAGATCTAAACACTACTGTGTGCCTTAGTCCCACTTACCCAGGAGCCTGAAGCCAAAGGATTGCTTGAGCCCAGGAGTTCAAGCCTGCAGTAAGTTATGATTGTGCCACTGCACTCCAGACTGGGTAACCAAGCAAGACTCTGTCTCTAAAGTAAGTAAATAAATGCCAGAAATAATATTTTGATCACCAATCTTGCTAGATCTGTGGTCCCTTCAACTCAGCTTATTTTTCGATTAGATGACTGACTTTTGGGTAGAGATCTTTAATTAACAGAACAAAGATAGTATTTGCCAGTTCCATGGCCCAATATTTAAATAAGTGAAAAGCAGGTATAGTTGGAAGGCAGAGCATCTAAATCTTTAAAAAGCAAGGATTCTACTTCTCTACTTAACCCAGGATACCCCAAAAGAGAGAAGCCATGCAATATTTATTACAGTGTCCTTACTACAAAGACATTTCAGAAGCTGGTGGGTGACTTATGCCCATCAGTCTATTCTGTGAGCAGCCCATCCTCCACTCGTGGTGAGCGAGTGTTCCCACAACCCCAAGTGTCCAAATCTGCCTTATTATCTGAAAGCACAGAGTAGCCCCCTGAAGTAATGATTCATTGCAGCTACTGTTAGCTACTCCCAGAATTGTAGCTTTCATCAGTGCTTTGTCAGCAAACATAAAAGTCAAGTTCTCACATTACAAAGTAATTCCTGGTATCCCAAAAGCTAAATAGATCAGGTAACTCATTGCAAAAGAGAACAGAGCTTAAGACTTCAGAGGAACCAGTCCATGACTCTTCATACTCCTTAAAGAAAGCAGAAGATCCCAGAAGGGGGTGAGTGGCACATTTTTATGTATTCCTCAAGAGGCCTCAGAGTCATTAGAAGTCTCCTCAAGATTTCTTCATGTTACATCAAAAATGGCAAAAGAAAGGAGGAGTAGATGTAGAACGAAATAGAAGACTATGTTTTAGAAGAGCTAACTTGAATAGATTTTAAGCTTTCGAAAAGGTCAATAAGTTTTACATTTTTCTCAACAAAAGTCATGCCAACAAGACAAGGAAGTAAACAGAGGGATCAGACACATTTAAAAGGGGTTCGGTAGACTGGACATGGTGGCTCAAGCCTGTAATCCCAGCACTTTGGGAGGCTGAGGCAAGAGGATTGCCTGAGCTCAGGGGTTCAAAATCAGCCGGGGCAACTTGGTGAGACATCTTCTCTAAAATAAATCAAAAACTACAGTGCATGCCTGTAGTTGTGAGATTAAAAAACAAAAGACAAACAAACAAAAAAACAGAAATTAAGCAGGAAAGCTGACCTCAGGGTCTTATCTTAAGTAAGCAACTGCATGCCATCTCTGCTTCTGTAAATACACTGTAAGTAAGCAGCTACATGCCATTTTCCTTAACTGTTTCTGTAAACACACTTTATTACACCTCATATGCAAATGTCCATAAAAATGTCTGCTTCAATGCTTGTTGTAGAAGTAGAAATAACCATTCCCGGTCCTAAAGTTAAAATTGTAAACCCACCATGGCAAACCCATGTATGTTGTGACCAAAAAGCTCGATAAAAGCAGCGTGAAACTGAGGGTTAGAGCTCAGGTTTGGGGCGGTTACTCCACTTGAGACTTCCAGAATAACACCTTTAATTCTCCTCTCAGTCTCTGGTACCTGTTCTGAGTGCATTCATTCCTGTTCCAGGTGAGTTGCTGCAGTTGCTGTAACATTTTTGGTGCATGGGCTGGGAAGCTCCTGCTGTGCCCAGATTAGTCTGGCCCTGGCTGTGGCCTAGGAGACACCCAAGGATGAGGAAGTCATGCCTCCCAGCCAGTTGTCTAGAATCCAGACTCCATGACCTGTGACCCAGACCAACAGACTGCACTCTGCTCGGTGGACCAAATAGAGAGTGGACCAATCAACCAGAAATCCAGGAGCCATTAGGACACCCCAGGGTACCCAGTCAGTCAGGGTCACTGAATGGTGGTGATGGGAGTCTGATAACCTCCCAGCAGTCCTTGAAACTGCTCAGGTAGAATCTCCAGGGGAGGTTCATCTGCAGTTGAAAGAAAGAAAATGAAAGTGGTGTAAATGTGTGTGTGGCTCCATGGCCTTTAGGCTACAAAGTCTGATTGAGCCCTAACTCGCAGTATTGTGAGGACCTCATACAGTTGAAGGCAGCCTCAGCCCCATCATAGGGCTGGTCCGGGTTGGGGATTTATACAAACCCACCAATTGCTAAGAGGCATCTTAAATTCCCTTCAGGGAGGCAGCCAGAGAGGTGATGCAATCACTGTCCTGAAGTTGCTTTCAGGAGGTCTTTGTCTTTTGTTCTGCCACACCTGGCACAGTGAGAGTCACAGTATAGGAGAGTTGTTGTAACAGCTCAGGTAGAATCTCCAGGGGAGATTCATCTGCAGTTAAAATAAAGAGAGCAGAAGTTGTGTAAACTCATCAATTGCTAAGAGGCATCTTCAGTTTCCTTTGAGGAAGCAGTCAGAGGGGCGATGCAATTGCTGTCCTGAAGTTGCCTTCAGAAGGTTTTTGTCTTTTGTTTTGCAACACTGACACAGTGGGAGGCACACTAAGGGACAATCTCCTTCAAAACCCACTGTCTTAGACTGTATGACCAAAAATTTTAGGAAAGGTTATATAGGAGACTATGGTATTAAAATGTCTCCAAGAAAACTGGAAGCTGTCTGCACAATAGAGTGGCCAGCGATAACAAAGGACTGGTCTCCAGAGGGAACTCTGGATATAACCAAGATAAAGACTGTGTAGTAGGTGGTAACTGGGGAGCTGGGCCAACCAGATCAGTTCCTGTATATATATTCCTGGTTACAGACTGCATTAGCTCAGCCCCCTTGGACAAAATTTTGTGCTGGCAGTCAGGGACAGAGTAGAATTCTCCTAGTCAAGGTTCCACTTCAACCAAAAGATCGAAACTGAGACCAAGCTAAAAATCCAACAATTATCCAGGGAGACAAGATGATGAGCCTTTGTTGCTACTGCCCCCTATATAACATCACTAATTCCAGAGGCCCCCTCTTTGCCACAAGTAATACCAGAGCCCCCCCCACCAGACACACCACCACCATCTATGTCCCTACCACCACCTGCAGAGCTGGACCAAATGGGGAGGTGCCTTTGATCAGCCTCAAGTCAGTAGTCTGCACTCCAAATGCTCCTGCATGAGATCAGAGACCCCCAACAAGTGACACAGAGGGCAATGTCCAAGGTGGACAATCTATCTCTATTACCAGCCATTTGCTAGCATAGACTTGCTAAATTGGAAACATCATACCCCCTCTTACTCAGAAAAACCCCAGGCCATAATCCACTTAGTTAAGTCTGTCTGTCAGACTCACCTTCCCACTTGGGAAGATTGCTGCCAGCTCCTCCTAACCATTCTCAATACTGAGGAGCAGTGACAAGTAATGATAGAAGCCCCAAAACGGATGGCAGGATGTGCCCCAGGGGACTTATTAGATCCTGAGACCTGGGTAAGGGGTGCTTTCCCAGAGGAAGATCCACATTGGGACCCAAACTTGGAGGACGGCAGCGCCAACCTAGAAAAATATCAACGAACTCTCCTAAAAGAATTAAAGGCAGGTGCTAAGAAGCCCATCAATATGTCTAAGACTACTGAGGTCCTCCAAAAGTCAGATGAAAGTCCCTCAGACTTTTATAAGCGACTTTGTGAGGACTTCCAGTTATTTACCCCTTTGATCCTGAGACCCCTGAGAATCAGCACATAGTGAATGTTGCCTTCATGGGCCAAGCACAGGGTGACATCCAAAGAAAGCTATAGAAGTATGAAGGGTTAACTGGAATGAACAGCACCCAACTACTGGAGATAACCAATAAAGTTTTCGTAAACTGAGAACAAACTGCAAAGAGGGAGGCTGACAAGAAGGCTGGCCGGAGAAGGAAACAAAAGGCAGCTCTCCTTGCTCCAGTCCTAGGCTGGTCAACTGAATTCGAGTCAAAGCAAACAAAAGCAAAGCTCAGGACCTGTGACCCCTTACAATGGGATCAGTGTGCATAAAAATTGGACACTGGAAGAAGGACTGCCCTGATAGACCTCAGAGGGAAGAAAAGAAAAATCAAGGGATGGAGATAAACACTGCCCCATCCAAGACAGAACCCTCTGCTGCTGACTTTATTGGGCTAACTGGCATTAACTCAGACTGAGACAGACAGGGCTCAATCAGCTTAGGCTCCCATGAGCCCGTGGTCAAAATGAAGGTTGGAGGCCAATCAATGGACTTTATGGTGGACACTAGAGCAAAGCATTCAGTTGTAACCAAACCAGTGGAGCCCATGTCAAAAAAGAAAAACAAAAATCATAGGGGCTACTGGAGCCCAAATCAAACTTTCTTTTTGTGAAATCTGTAATTGTATCATGGGGGGACATCAGATAAAACATGATTTCCTGTATGTCCTAGAATGCCTGGTACCCTTGATGGGAAGGGACTTGCTGTCTAAGCTGGGGGCCCGGATCACCTCCTCAGCTGATGGCCCCACCCACCTTGAACTGCTGGGACCCACGTGACTGGGACTCCCAAAGGATACCTCCTTAATTTTGTCTGTCACAATTCCCTGAGAGGAAGAATGAAGACTCCATTCCAGCCTGCCACAAACATCAACTCGGACCTGGAAACATGGAGCTCCCGCTTCTCCAGAGTCTGGGCTGAGAAGAACCCACCTGGGCTAGCTGTCAACCATCCACCAGTAATAGTCGACATGCTGCCCAGCACCCACCATTAAGGGTCCTACAATATCGCTTATCTCAAGAAGCCAAGATTGGCATCTAAGTTTACCTTCAAAAACTACTAAAATTCAGGCTGCTCCAAAAATGCCAGTCTTCATGGGATACTCCTCTGTTGCCTGTGAAAATAAACAGGCACCAACAACTACTGACCTGTCTAGGACGTGCGGGCCATTTACCAAGCCACAACAACCATCCTTCCAGTGATCCCTAACCCATATATACACCCTTCCAGGCCTCATACCTGCAGAAGCCCAATGGTACACCTGTCTGGATCTAAAGGATGCTTTCTTCTGCATTCACCTGAAACCTGTAAGTCAGCCCATGTTTGCCTTTGAATGGGAAGACCCTGCCTCTAGCCAAAAGGAACAATTAACTTGGACCCAGTTGCCCCAGGGGTTCAAGAACTCTCCCACCATATTTGGAGAGGCGCTAGCAGAGAATCTGGCATACTTCCCAAGTGCAGAAGTCAAGTGCACACTCCTGCAATATGTGGATAATCTCCTCCTGGCAAGTGCAACCTTGGAGGACTGCACTAAGGGGACAGAGACATTGTTAGACTTTCTCCAAAAAGCTGGACACAGAGCGTCCATTAAAATGGCCCAGATTTGCCAGAAAATAGTCAAGTAGTTGGGGTCTCTAATCTCAAAAGGGCATTGGGCCTTGAGGCCTGAATGGAAAAAGGTAATTTGGACACTTCCAACCCTGAAGACCTGAAGGCAAATTCGAGAGTTTCTGGGGGCTGCTGAATTCTGTCACACCTGGATCCCTAACCCCCTCTATGAAGCCACAAAGGGAGGAGAAAAGAAGTCAGTCCAGTGGGGGCAACAGAAAGCCTATTCTATCCTTAAGAAGGCTTTACTAGAAGCCCCTGCCTTGGGGTTCCCTGATGTAACTAGAGAATTTAATCTCTTCGTTCATGAGAAAAAGAGAATGGCCCTGGGAGTTCTAACTCAGAACACAGGACCCTGGCAATGTCCTGTGGCTTAACTGTCCAAACAGAAAGACACAATGGCAGTTGGATGGCCACCCTGCCTGCGGGCCCTGGTTGCCACTGCTTTCTTGGCTGAAGAGGCAGACAAACTCACCATGGGACAAATCCTGAACATCAAGGTCTCTCATGCAGTTGTGGCCCTAATTTTAGGAACCACAGAGGGCACCATTGGCTCACCAATCCATGCATGAGCCACTACCAAGGCCTTCTGTGCAGAAATTCCCAGGTGCACCTAGAGACTGTCAAAACTTTAAATCCAACAATTTTCTTACCTGCCGAACCAGAACCCCTGGCCCATGACCATATTGAAACAACAGACGAGATCTACTCAAGCTGACCAGATCTCACAGATCAGCCTTTGCCTTCTCCAGGTGGTGTCCTCTACACTGATGGAAGCAGCTTCCTGTCAAATGGGAAGCATTTGGTGGGATATGCAGTTACAACAAAAACAGAAGTAATACAATCAAGGGCCCTCCCAATGGGATAGTCAGCTCAATGGGCAGAGCTAATGATTTTAATCAGAGTCCTAGAATTAAATAAAGGACAAAAGGTAAATATCTATACAGACTCAAGATATGCCTTTGCCACCCTCCATATACTTGGGACCCTCTATAAAGAAAAAGAACTCCTTAACTCAGGAGGAAAATCTATCAAAAATCAAGCTGAAATCTTATGCCTCCTAGAAGCAGTCTGGGACCCCACGGCCATTGCAGTCATACACTACCAAGGACACCAAAAGGGAAAGAGTTCCATAATTAAAGAAAACCAAAGGGCAGACATGGAAGCCAAGTGGGCAGCCATGTCAGGACCCTCCTGGCAAAATTTTAATGATCTCAGCCCTGCCCAAATGCCCAAGTTATGCCCAGGAAGAAGAAAACTAGATAAAAATGAAAAAGGGTACCAAGGGCCCAGGCAGATGATGGCTTCTTCCCGACAGACAGCTCTTTTTCCCAGACTACCAGGCCTATCCCCTGATTTATCAACTTCATGAAGACACCCATATAGGAAAAATAGCATTAGAAAACTTAGTAAACAGGTATTACTATATGGCCAGACTCCCCACACTTTGCAGAAATATAACCCAGAGATGTCAGATATGTGCTCACAACAATGCCAAACAAGGGCCTTCCCAGCCACTGGGAATACAAAGAACTGGATAAAGCCCATTTGAAGATCTAGAAATAGACTTTACTGAACTACCACCCAGAAAATGATATAAATACCTATTAGTCATTGTATGCACATATCAGGCTGGGTTGAAACATACCTCACAAGAACTGAGAAAGCCAGAAAAGTAACAAAAATCCTACTGACTGAAATCTTACCCAGATATGAAATGCCTACCTCAGTCGAAACAGATAACGGGCCCACCTTCGTGGCTGAAATTACACAAGGACTAGCAAGGGCCCTACAAATCAAATGGAACTTTCACACAGCTTACAGACCTCATAGTTCAGGGAAAGTTGGCCACATGAACCAAACTCTAAAGCAAGTGTTAAGTAAGTTTTGTCAAGAAATCCAACTGTCCTGGACCTCTGTACTGTCTATGGCTCTCCTCCGAGTAAGATGCTCTCCCCAAGCAGAAATCAAGCTCTCCCCCTATGAATACTGTTTGGCAGACCTCCTCCCCTTGTAAAGGTCCCTGGAGACAGGAAAGAAATAGGAAATCTAGATATCCATTCCCAGCTGCCCCTCTTAGCTACCACCATATCCCAGTTATACCCCTGGGTGCTGAAAAGTCTTCCCCTGCCCATAAGCAACCCAGTGCACCCCTACAAGCCAGGAGATTTTGTCTGTGTAAAAGACTGGCACAAAGTACCCCCCCAACCCACATGGAATGGTCCCTACTCCATGCTCCGAACAACTTCCACAGTTTTAAAAGTTGCAGGTATAGACACCTGGATCCATCACTCCCAAGTAAAAGCTGCCACACCACCAGAGAGCTCAATCAACTGGACAGCAACCAAAAACCCTAAGAACTCCCTCAAAATCACCCTCTGAGCTCACCATCCTGCCTCCAGAGAACTTGCAGAACATCAGCCCTGCTTTAGTCACTCCAGAAGCTGACTAATAGATGCACGGCAGAAGACTGAGGTGCCAGCCATCAAAACCATAAATAAACTGTTTCACTGGTTGTTAATTCACTAAATATACTGCTATCACCATTTAACCCTTGCGCTTTTCATCCCGATAGTCTTTGCTCTGGCCGCGGGCCTAACTGCTGTAACCCCACTGATTGGCAATGTGGCGAGAAATCTTTATTGCTATTTCTGTATGTCTCATGCATAGGATGTATTACTGCTTTATTATGTTTACAATAGGAATATATATGTTAATCAGTCCCGGAAACTGCACAATACAAAATTTTTATCCTAAGGCATGATCCAACTGCACTCCAGTCTGGGCGACAGAGTGAGACTCCAACTCAAAAAAAAAAAAAAAAAAAAGAACAATTCGCCTTTGGGGCCCAAACCCAAGTGCTTCCTCAGAGCCAAGCAGGTTTGATGAATAAGTGAGCCAGTTTCCATGGTGGCATGCTGGAAGACAGGCAGAGGATATCAGAGCTTCTGATTTAAAGGAGCGCCACATGGAACATGGACATTTCAGAATGTTGGCTTAAAAAATTAACATTATATGGACAAAAAGATCACACGTGCCTCCAGTACCTAACCCAAAGCTCTCCATTTTGGACCCTGTTTGTCTTTACTGCAAGTTCCTTGAAGTAGTCACTAGGGAACTAATACAGCAAGCTTTCCTACAGGCCTCTAGACATGGCTCTCACCTGTGGGGGTCCATACTCCCTGCTAAAAAGCTCTCCCTTCCAGTCTCTTTAGACTCATCCAGATCACCTGCAGAGAAGTATGCAGAGGAATAGAGGAATATGAGGCTCAATTAGGCCAGTATCAATTGGGCAAATTATATTGAGGAAGGAAATCTCAGGATGTGATTTTATAAATTTTACACAGGAACTTACTAATAACAGCAAGAGCTGTAAAAGCTGGTTAGCCAGCTGTAAAAACATTTGCAGTAAACCAAAAGTAGTTAACCTTTTGCTGTTAGTTCTGCAGGGAACAAAAAAAGCAGTCAACTGTCGCTATTCGCTATTAATTAATCCTAAAGAGACAAAACACCACAATTGATCAGCTGCTTCACAAACCCCTGGCTGTTTCCTTTTGCAAACTTCCCCCATAGGCAATTTCCCTGGCCCACACTGAATCCCAATACAATCTTATAAACACTTTATCTAACCCCTTCCTCTTTGCAGACAGCAAACTCTTTCTCTCTCTGCTGTTTGGCCTATTGTGTCCTTCACATCATATCTTCCCTTTAATATATCTACCTTTCTTTGTCTTACTCAGTCGCCCAGACTGGAGTTGCAGTGGCATGCTCCTGGCCACCGCAGCCTCGACCTGCTGGGCTCCGGCGATCCTTCCGCCTCAGCCTTCCAAGTAGCTGGAACTACAGGCACGTGCTACCACTCCTGGCTAATTTTTGATTTATTGTAGAGATGAGGTCTCACCAAGTTGCCCAGGTGGGTCTCGAACCCGCAGGCTCAGGCAATTCACTCACCTTGGCCTCCCAAAGCACGGGATTACAGGCTAAGCCACTGAGCCCAGCCACATCTACCTTTCTTAATTCATTAACTATCTTGGTAAATTCTCATTACCAACTCATACTTCAGCCATCATATCAAGCCTACCACAAATGGCAAAGGTTACCTTACCTCCTACCCTAGCAGCTTTGTTTAAAGAGACAGTCCTACTGGGATCAAAGTGAATTCTCAAGTGAAATCCTCTAATTCATTGTAAATTTTTAAAATGCAGAAGAATATAGAAAAAATGTGAACAATCTCATTCACTCTATCTGCTCTCCACTCCATCTACCTCCATCTGCTCCCCACTCCACCTACCTCCAACATGTCCCATTCCTTCCCATTAATTCTTTATTTTTTATTTATTTAAATTATTGATATATAATAGTGGTACATAGTTTGGAGATACATGTGACATTTTGATTCCTGTATACAATGAGTAATGAGCAAATCAGTAATCAGAACAGCACCCTCAAACATTTCCCTTTTTCTTTCTTTTTTGTTTTTGTTTTTTAGAGATGAGTTTCTCACTATGTTGGAGTGCAGTTGCTGTTCACAGAAGTAATCATAGCACACTGCAGCCTTGAACTCCTGACCTCAAGCAATCCTTCCCACTCAGCCTCCAAAGTAGCAAGGACTATAGATACGTGTCACCACACCTGACACATTTATTTTTTCTTTGTGTTTGGAACATTACAATTCTTCTCTTCTAGTTATTTCAAAATATACAATACAGTATTGTTAACTATCATTACCCTACTGTACTATTGAATGTTAGAACTATCCCTTCTATGAAACTGTATTTTTGTACGCTTAACCAACTTCTCCTCATTTCTTCCTCTCTTCTTCTCTTCCTAGCCTCTGGTAACCACCATTTTATTCTCTACTTCCATGAGTTTATTTTTTTTAGCTCCCACATGTGAGAACATGTGATATTTATCTTTCTGTGCCTGGCTTATTTCACTTGAAATAATGACCTTCAAATTCCACCCATATTTGTATACCTAACCCGAATTGTAACCCACATCTTTTAAATAAAAAAATTAAAAGTTAAAAAAAGTCACAGAAAGTTTATGCATATAATATCTCATCTAATCCTCACTATTACCCAAAGTATAGAATCTCGTTGTACAGATGAATAAAATAAAACTTAGAAGTAAAAAACAAATTCCACACATGTTGCTGTGAATGAGAGAATTTCATTCTTTTTTATGACTGAATAAGATTATATCAAGCTAAAAAGCTTCTGCATAGCAAAGGAAACAACCAACAAAGTGAAGAGACAACCTATAGAATGGAAGAAAATATTTGCAAACTATTCATCTGGCAAGGTATTAATAACCAGACTATATAAGAAAATCAACAACAACAACAACAACAACAACAACTCCAGGTCGGATGCAGTGGCTCAAGCCTACAATCCCAGCACTTTGGGAGGCTGAGGTGAAAGAATTGCCTGAGCTCATGGGTTCAAGACCAGCCTGGGAAACTTGGCAATACCTCATCTCCACAATAAATCAAAAAATTAGCCGAGCATGGTAGTGTATACCTATAGTTCCAGCTACTTGGAAGGCTGAGGCAGAAAGATCACTTGAGCCCAGTAGGTTTAGGCTGCATTGGCTGTGAGTGTGCCACTGCACGCCAGACTGGGCATACAATGAGACACTGACTCAAAAAAAAAAAAAAAAAAAAAAATGAGCAAAAGATCTGAATAGATGTTTCTCTAAAGAAGACATGCAAATGGCTAAAATTTGTATGGAAAACTGGTCAACATCTCTAATCATCAGGGAAATAAAAGTCAAAACACAATGAGATATCATCGTACTCCATTTAGAATGAATATTATCAAAATGATAAAAGAATGACAAATGCTGGCAAAGATGCAGAGAAAGGGGAACACTTGTATACCACTGGTAGGAATGTAAAGTAGTACAGTCCTTGTGGAAAAAGGTATAGAGGTTCCTCAAAAAACTCAAAATAGAACTCTCATGTGATCCAGCAATCCTGCTACTGGGTATATATTCAAAAGAAATGAAATTAGTATATTGAAAAGATATCTGCCTTCCCATGCTTATTACAGCTTTATTCACACTAACCAAGATATGGAAGCAACATATATGTCCATCAATGATAAAGAAAGTGTGGTATATAATTTCTTATTTTGAGAGCACTGAATTCTTGTCCAAGCTCTGTCATATGGATCTTAGAATCTCAATTTCTTCATCTGTAGAACGAAGAAAGAAACTTCTGCCTCAAAGTACCATGGGGATTAAATCAAATGACACGTGAAAAAGCTTTGCCATCTATACAGCATTGTGAACATGTGGAATATGCCTATTACTAATATAAGGCCAGATTGAGAAACTAATGAATAACTGTAGGCAGGTCTCCATATGTTTCCAAAAACTCTCTGGTAGCATTTAAATCATATTCTTGGAAGGGGAAGGGTTTGGAATACAGAGTTCAGGAGCCAGGAGTGGTTGCAATGGTAGGTGATGGAGGATACTGGCATTGGAGAGGCACTGATTGGTCCATTGTGAGAGAGGACATGGAGTGGGGAAGCAATGATGATCCTGAAGGTGTAGTCAGAGTGGTTGGGATGACAATTATGCCATTAACCAAAATGAGTAATTTAGTTATTTTTCAGTGTTTTTTGGGTGCTTGTTTATCCTCAGGCATTGGCCTAGGGCTTGGAGTACATTAATAACCACTACACAAAAGTTCCCTTTTCTCACAAACTTACTTTCTGGAGGGGCATCATGGATCTCTGATTCCTGCTAAAAGGAGATGTTTACAGCCCAGTGCAAAGATGAGTCTGAGTTTGCTTGATCTGAAATGTGTCTCGGAGCCTTATGAGTCTAGAACAGATATCTGGAAATGTTGTAAAAATTTTTTTATTTCCTACTTTTTATTTTGAAAAATTTCACACATACAAGAATATAATAAAGAATAGTATAATGAATTCCCATGAATGCATTACCCAAATTCACTAATTACTAACTTGCAGTCAATTCATTAATATTCCTATTCATTTCCAACTCCCATTGTCCTGCCCTCTTTTATTTTGAAGCAAGTATCAGACATCATAAAATTTCATTTATAATCATTAAATATTTTAGTATGTATCTCTAAAAGACCAGAACTTTTTAGATACACAACCACCATACCATGGTCACATCTAAGAATTAATAATTCTTTAATCTTTTTGTTAACAAAAACTAACTACTCTGAGGTTGCTGATATCAGTCTTTAGAGTAAAGAGTTAATAAATACAACTACAGCTTAAAGAGTCCTCTCATCAAAGGAGTTGATCAATCCAGAACAATGTATTGCAAACCTGTGCCTTGTAATAAGGAGGAAGCAAACACAAAGCAAGCAAACAAATAAGCTAAACAAGTAATTGCAGGTAATACCAAGTGCCAAGAGGAAAATGAAGCGGGGTGGTGTGATCATGCTCAGGGTTGGTGGAGGTCACTCCTCTGGAGGTAAGGCCCTCTCTTAAGGAGACGGTTACCTCTGAGCTGTTTCAGAGTGAGGAGGCAATGAGAGCAAGACTCTGCTTCAAGGAAGCTGATGGACTGGCAGAAGGTAGAGAAGGAGACACTGGCAGGAGAGGATGTCACACCATGTAGCCATGGGAAGAACCTTGAACTTTTTTTTTTTTAATCGATACAGGCTATTCTGAGATACTAAAACAGCAGCTCCAGATCTTGTTCTTCTCTCACAGAGAATATCATTATATTATATTTTATTATTTTAAAGATGTGAGGTACAAGTCAAGATTAGATACATAAGTGGTCTAAGTGATATGAATTTTTCAGGTCAGCCTGAGAGTGTCAGTTCAATGGGTCGGCCAGCCAAGCCCCAGAGAGGGTTGTCCTGAGGGGCTAGCAAGCCTAGTCCTGGAAGTGTTGCCTCTAATGGGCTGGCAAGCCATGCCCTAAGAGTGTAGCTGGTTCAGTGAGCTGGCAAGTCTAGCCCCCAGAGTGTTGGCTGTGATGGGCTGGCAAGCCAGGCCCTGAGAGTGTTGCTGGTTTGGTGGGCTGGCAAGCCTAGCCCCCTGGGATGTCTCAGCTTCGGAGTCTCGCCATCTTCCAGCAGCTCTCCTGGTTCAGTTGGCTTCGTCGGCCGGCAGGCCAGTCTCTGGGGCGCACAGCTCTTCGACTCCGATGATCTTCTGCAGCTCTTCAGGTCACAGCTCTTGATGGTCGAGATTCTTATCTCATGCCCAGGAAGAATGAGGGACACAGACAGTCGGAAAGTGAGAAAGCAGGATTTATTGAGAGAACAGAAAAGCTCCCACAGTGGGAGGGGACCCAAAGGGGTTGCCCCAACCTTGAAGTTTTTATTCCAAGTGCAAAGAAAACCACTGGAGAATTCTGAGCAGGGGAGTTAGAGTTAGCTGATTTATACTTTAAAAAATAGCCCTGGCTGCTATGTGGAAAATGGGTTGGAGTCAGGCAATGAAGGAGCAGGAAGACTAGTCAGGGTCTCTTGCAGTTTTCATCATATACCCTATAAGATGGTAGCAGCAGGGTAGAAAGAAGTGGATGAACATGAGAGTTCTCAGAAGGATATGGAAAAGAACCTACAGACTTGGTGATGAGTGTGGTAAAATCATTTTTACCACTGAATTAAGGATGATGTGCTGGTGAACTGGTGAGTTATAGTGTGAGAACATTTGACAATGTCCACAAAAATGGTTGAGTTGGTCCTACACTGTGGGTAGCACGTTGCATTCAGAGGCCTGGTCTCCAAGAGACCACCTTTTCTGTGAGCTCACACCCCAGTGCAAGCTGGGAAATGATGTTGCACTGATGCCCATCCAACTGATATGGAAACCCACTATTGTCTGTCCACATTGCCACAACACTTAAAGAAAGACAAAAAATTCAAGCAGGCCTACACGTATCTAATTCCTAAGAATTAGTGAAAAAAAGTGTATCCCCTTGTCTCCTATATATTCCCTGTTAAGTCACTTCAAAGAGCTCTCTACTGCCTGCAGACAGCTTTTACTCAACTGAGATAAACAAATTCTAATTCACTTCTTTTTATCAGTGGTCATAAATGTGAAAATAAAGCAACCATGTCACATAAGCCTTGTAATTTATATAACTTTTTGCATGTTATAACTGCTATTCAACAATATGTTATAGTGAATAGTGTTTTACTTTGTAATAGGCTAGGCTCTGTTAACTCCTTTACTCTATGGGAAGCTTATTCAACTCTTCAGTTTGGTGTCACTGATAACACCATGAGCTGCTTTTTGGTAGCCAGCACCAGGAAATGCAGACCATAAATGTTACTCTTAACAAAATGCAGCTGTAACTTGAGTTCTATAAAATGCTGTCAGTCATATAATCAATGTATAAGTATTAGCAATCTTAAACTTAACAAAAGTGGACTATGAAATCTAAGTGGTGAGCAAATCTATTCCAGAAATGCCAGAAGCCAGGTTCTGGCCCCTGAATTCAGAATTAAACTCCTTTCTGCCAGTTCCCTGCCTCTCAATTTATTGGTGTTGAGAGACAACAGTTGAGCATTTACTTGGACTGTAACACTACCACACTTACTTCATAGAGGGGAAATCCTGCCCTCAAAGAAAAATCTGCTACAGCTATTGTGTTGGGAAAATAAATCTTCATTTTGAGTATTCAGTATGAGGACATAAAGACTTTTTTTCCCCTCTGTGGAGACAGGGTCTCGCTATTTTGCCCAGGCTTGTCTCAAACTTCTGGCCTCAAGTGATCCTCCCAACTTTACCTCCCAAAGTGCTGAAATTATAGGTGTGAGCCACCATGTTCAGCTGGGAAATAAACCTTCTTTATAAGTCTTTCAGGCCAGGCTCAGTGGTTCAGCCTGTACTTCCAGCACTTTGGGAGGCCGAGGCAAGAGGATTGCCTGAGCATGTAGGTTCAAGACCAGCCTGGGCAACATAGTGAGACCTCACCTCTATAGTAAATCAAAAAATTAGCTAGGTGTGGTAGCATGTGCCTGTAATTCCAGCTACTTGGAAGGCTGAGGCAGAAGGATCGCCGGAGCCCAGCAGGTCGAGGCTGTAGTGGCCAGGAGCATGTCACTGCACTCCAGCCTGGACAACAGAGTGAGACTCCAACTCTAAATTTAAAAAAACAAAAAGTCTTTCAGACTTAGAATAAAAATGGGCTAGCTGGGCATGGTGGCTCATACCTGTAATTCCAGCACTTTGAAAGGAGGAGGCGAGAGCCCAGGGCAACTTAAAAATTAGCCAGGCATGGTAATGTGTGCCTGTAGTTCTGGCTACTTGGAAGACTGAGGTAGAAGGATCACTTGAACCCAGCAGGTTGAGGTTGTGGTAGCTGTGATGGTGCCACTGCACTCCAGCCTGGGTGACAGAATGACTCTAGACTCAAAAATAAAACAAAACAAAGCAAGACCTGAAGTGGGGAAAACGAGGCAGATTTTCCTCTGAATTTCTCCTTCTGAAGTCTCACATCACTCAGCATCCCCCTCAAGTCAAGGAGGCAAGCAAAGAACATCTGTGAGAGGAGACAGTGACGGAAGGTGATTCTAGGAGTTTTCACTCAACAGGATGATGAAGCTGCCTACATAAAATTAATATAAGGCCACAGGATAAAAATTACAGAAGAGACCTGGGCCCTGCAAAGGTGCAGCTATGGTTGGAAGTTAACAGATCTGTTGGTTTGCACTGACACTGTAATAGAGAATAAATGATTATCTTCATGTCCTGACCCCTGGAGAGGGGGAAAGCTGCCTCTGAGGTTGTTAAACACATTTTTTCTCTTAAACAATGAGTCATCAGACTTCCTTAATGGTATCCTGATGTTTAATCACCTAAAAAATTTGAGTAGTTTTGATCACTAGGGATTCCTCTCCAGCATCCCTGGTTCACCAGATTCTGCATTTTGGTAGATCTTCTGAAGCCAACCATACCTGGGACCTGTGAACGCCACCCAGAAACTGACTTGGCAATCAATCTCAGCATCTCTGTAATTCAATTCTCCAACGAATCAGCAGTCCCTAGTTGCATGCCCACCAAATTCCTTTTAATACCTTAGCCTCTGAACTCTCAGTGAGGTATATTTGGGAACTATTTTCCATCCTCCTCATACAACTGCTGTGCCATATTAAATTCCGTTCTCTACTATAACATCTGCATCAGTGTCAGTTTTTCTGGGCAACAGGCATGCAAACCCAGTCAAGCTGTAACAAGTTTGGGGTCTCATCCAGGATCACCCCACCTTGGGGCACTTGCCCACAGCTCTGCGGTCCCTTGCTGGTAGGGCAAATTCAGAGGCCTGAGGGTTGCCATCCTTGCCATCCTTGCCAGTGCAGCATTGCTGATCCATGGTGCTATACTTTATTACAGTAGAGAAATAGTTTCTGGAACTGGAAGATGTCTGTAGAGTGGTGATGAAGAATGCCAAATTCAGCAGGGTACAGTGGCTCACGCCTGTAATTCCAGCACTTTGGGAGGCTGAGGAGAGAGAATTGCCTGAGCCCAGGGGTTCAAGACCAGTCTGAGAAACTTGGCAAGACCTCGCCTCTACAATAAATTAAAAAAAAAAAATTTAGCCAGGCCTGGTGGTGCATGCCTGTAGTTCTAGTTACTTGAAAGACTGAGGCAGAAGGATCGCCTGAGACCAGCAGGTCAAGGTTGCGGTGGCCGTGAGTGTGTCACTGCACTCCAGCCTGGGTGGCAGAGTGAGACTCTGACTCAAAAAAGAAAAAAAAAAAAGAATGCCAAATTCTGGAAAATATTTTAAGATGGTTTATTTTGAACCAAATGTGAGAACCTAGACCCATAGCATATGTCCCAAGAAGTTATGAGAACATGTGCCCACCATGTTTCAAAGGTGGCTAGGCTATATACAGTTTTAGGGTGTCAAAAGCTACAAAAACCAGAAAACAACAGATGTGAGACTCTCATTGGTTTGGCCAGGGGAGGAGGAACATTTCCAAGTGGGAGCTTGCAGGTCATAGGTGGGTTCAAAGATTTCTCGACTGGTAATATGTAGTTCTTATCAGGAGATAAGATGTTTTGCTGAGACAAAGAGTTGGAAAGACTCTAGGTTTGTTGGTATGTAGATGAAGTTAAGATGTTATGCCAGAGTCAGATAGGAAAACAGTAGGGTAATAAAACCTAGTCTAGTGAGTTCCTATCAGGCATGATTCCTCAAGCCTCTTAAGAATTTGGATAAAAGAAAAATGTCTGATTTAGATATCAGTTCCCCTTCTTGGCCACATATCATTTCTTAGAATGTCTTAAGTTGCTAGGAAGATTCATTCCTAGGGCTATTTCATTTATTTGGTGAGGTCCCACAGCACTAGGAAGACTTATTCCTAGAATTCCCACAGCACTAGGAAGGCTTATTCCTAGAATTGTCTATTTGGTGATGACAGCTTCAACGCCAGTAATGTTGGGTTATGGGAGAAGGACATAGTTTGACCTGATTTTATAGCCAATTATTTAAAGGCAAAAAGGAGTCAGACCTGGGGCTCAGTCTGGAAAAAAAAAACAAATCCTGAATCAGGTCTAATTTATGAATTATCATGATCCAGGCCTTCAGTTTTGCCTTTTTTCCTCTTTCTGTATCTGGCACAGCCTATGTAGAGATGCATAACGATAACATAGTGATAAGTGTCAAAAAAAATGGTAAAGACTATGCATCCCAGTGAATTATAGGTGGAATCAGAGGGCAGTAGACCCTTAACTAACCAAAAAATCTCCCGCAAACATCATCATATTCTTTAATCAGACTTACAATGTGTTTACTTTCCTTATCCGAACTTTATGATAAATTGTATTTGAAGATTGTAGGATTGGCTGTAATTCAGAATTCAACAAATTTAATCTTTCCTCTGGCCAATATGTCTCCATAGGTATAACATCCTGAGGAAGGTATAAATTAAAGTCAAGAAATGTCTTATCTTTAATATCTAAGTTGTCATAAGACTTGTTTACAGTTAACAAATCTATTTTCCCACCACTTTTGTAAAGAAATTGTATAATTCTATAGTGTCATTTTATTGTCCCTTCCAACAGAAATGACTCTTTCTCATATACCAAATGCTATGTCCTATGCGAATGGACACCAGGGACCAAATTTGAGAGAAATAGTGGTTGTAAATGGTTTGAGGGTGCAGCCATTCTCCTTTTCTATTTTCACAATGTGAATAGGACATAGAAAGCCATGTGGTTTTATTAGCTGAAATAAAACCCACCTGCTTCTAAGGGGAATGGTGTCATATTTGCAATGGCCCAATGCCTATGAGTTGGAGAACAGAATATGTTTGAACCTCATTCAATTTTGGTACCTGTGCTTTGAGAATGCAGTGTCTGAGGTCACATGTACCATCTAGAAATTTCCACAAATTTCGGGGACCATTTACCTTACACAGGTGGTTGGATCATGCCTGAGCACTACGGATTATAGGCCATTTCTTCATAGCTACTTCAGCTTTCATTTGTAATAACAGGGACATGAGTCCTTGTTGGGCTAAGGTACATGCCTGTTTCCATCTTTGGGTTTGGAAGTTTTTTTTAATGATTCATGAAAGTAGGGATCTCAAAAAACTCAAAATAAACTTAGTTCACATTTTGCCTCAGCATAACCATTTTAGCTTAGACTGAAATCCTATGAATCTAGCACATGTTAGACATAAATAGATAAATTTCCAATAGGCAGGTATTAGGAAGCGTTCAGACATTTTACTGCAGACCAAGTTGGCAGCCTACCCCACCCCCTTGGCAAATCTACATCAGATGCAAGACATTGGCAGTCCAACCATTCAATTCATAATTTAGCACAATAACCTCTAATCAACTTTCAGTTTCCTTGTCAAAAGCAAGAGGTCAAAGATTACCCCTTAGATGACCAAAGCCATAGAAATGGTAATGAGACCTCCTTTTTCTAAGTAGCTTGTGGACTGGAAATGTCTGACAGGTCTCTTGCAGAAAACCCCTCCCCTTGTCTCCTCCCATCTAACCCACCACATGGCAGCAATCATGTGACTAACCCACCCATCTGCTTACTGTCCATCACCTGACATCAGTACCTGTGCTTACCTGCCCCTTCATGATGATATGGAGCAGACCACCACCCAATCACCTTATTTACCTTCACCCATCAAAAAGAACAATTAAAAGGATTCAAGCCCAAGCAAGCAGTGACCACTGCCTTGATAAGCTATGGTGTGGCCATGTGCGCTTTGAGCTATGACCAGGCCATGTTTCCTGGCTTCAGTCCCCTCTCCTACCTTGGGAAGGTGAATCTCCTCTTTCTCTTACTCTCAATTTACTTTCTAAATAAAGGGTCTTTTCTAATCTAATTTCTGTGCAATTCTTTGCATCTTTCATGTGGCACCGGATCACACACCAGATACCCACACCCCCAATGGGCCTAACCTATATTCTGGGGCCCCTGTTGGGAGCCTGATGTAACAATTAGCCTGGTTTCTTTTATCCATTTGATAAGTGCAGTATTATGCTTTTTTTTTTTTTTTTTTTGAGTTGGAGTCTCACTCTGTTGTCCAAGCTGGAGTGTAGTGGTACTCTCACGGCCACTGTAGCCTCAACCTGCTGGGTTCAGGCAATCCTTCTGACTCAGCCTTCCAAGTAGCTGGAACTACAGGTATGTACTACCTTGCCCAGCTTATTTTTTGATTTATTGTAGAGACGATTTATTGTAGAGATAAGGTCTAACCAAGTTGCCCAGTCTGGTCTTGAACCCCTGAGCTCAGGTAATCCTATCACCGCAGCCTCCCAAAGTGCTGGGATTTCAGGCTTGAGCCACCATGCTGGCCTTATATTATCCTTTAAGGCGGCTTCCCAACCCTTTCCCTCTTCTTGGAAAGACAATCTTTCTATGTGGCTATTTTGGAAAGGAAATTTTTCCAGGGAATGTCTCTCTTCATTAACCATGAATTCAGCCTACCCTAATATACCTAATCAGGTCCAATTCCTCCAACGTGATTGCATTTTAGTTCTTTGAGTGGCCAATTTTGGTTGTATCCACCAGGAGTGCTGTTGCCATTGTATGCTAATGGCTTCAGCGCAGTCTGGGTAAGTGGAGTCAATCCATAACCGATGGGTTTTCCCAAGTTATTATCAGATGAGTGAGTGGAGGTTATACCTAGGTATACCCTTGTCTGGTATTCCACGAGGCTTCCCAGAAATACCCTAACCTAAGTGTGGAATTTGTACTGTCAGGGACTTCTGCCCACCAACTGACTTCTACAAACAGTTCTTTGAGATCAGCATCAGTGTGGTTAGTGCTGGATAGAGCATCTAGCCACAAGCTGGATCGTGGTCATTTGGGCAGGAAATGTTATGACAGGTTACATAAGAGGCAGCTAGGTGTTTTCTATTCTAACTAGGCAATTATTTAAGACTGTGATCACCAATATCTATGGCTATACAATGTTCTATCAGATCAGATCACCTTAGTGATTGCCCCAAGGCATTGTTTGGCAAACACTCCTGTAGGGTGACATATTTGGTTAGAGCTTTATAATAGAAATACTCTGAAAAGGGGGCACCTTGGGGAATGTTTATTGTGGAACTGTTCCATTTAACACCCTTCCTTTTACCCTGGCCTATGTCATTCCAAATTATGTGGGCTCTGTCTGGTGAAGATTGCTGAGGTTTGCTGGAAGCCAGGATAAATTTCCAGGTTTGAACAGAGAAGGAGTGTGGGCAGGTAGACAGAGGAGATGATGGGAATGAGTGGGAGCAGGAAAAAGTTTTCTAGTTTTAGTAAAGAAATACATAATTATACCCACTTAGATATACCAAGGAGATCTTACAGATCCCAAACAACCTCTTGGGTTGATATAAAACATTGGAGTTATCAGCAATATTCTATAGCAAAGAGAATAGAGATGAGAGTTACTTCAGGGTTCATGAGGACTGGTCTGATCTGATGTTCTTTGAGGGATGCCTGCCTTAGATGCTGCTCTGGAGGCCCGCCAAGTCTCAGGTGTTTTCTTTTTTTCTTTCTTTCTTTTTTTTTTTTTTTTGAGTTGGCGTCTCACTCTGTCACCCAGGTTGGAGTGCAGTGGCATGCTCACGGCCACCACAGCCTCAACCTGCTGGGCTCAGGCGATTCTTCCACCTCAACCTTCCAAGTAACTGGAACTACAGGAGCACACTACCACGCCCAGCTAATTTTTTTTTTCTTTATTGTAGAGACAAGGTCTCGCCAAGTTGCCCAGGTTGGTCTTGAACCCCTGGGCTCAGGCAATCCTCTTGCCTCAGCTTCCCAAAATGCTGGGATTATAGGCTTGAGCCACTGCACCCAATAAGGTGTTTTCTTAAATCATAGGCAGGAGTCAGAGATTGGTTCAAAAGTCCAGGCATGGTCAGGAATGTAGTCAGGTGCTCGCTTTAGGTGTAAGGTGTGACTTTCTCCACTTTTGTAGCGCAAGAGCTAGTTAAGAGCACTTAGTAAGGTCTTTTCCAGCAGTGACATAGGGAGTCTTTTAGTTGGCATATTTTCCAACACACAAAGTCACCTGGCTATGACCCATGATCCTTGAAGTCTTCAGCTCCTAGGAGTTCACTGTGGAAGGATTCTGTTACCAGACTTACATTGCTTTTAGAATCTTAAGTAGTCCTTGGTGGTTGGGCGCGGTGGCTCAAGCCTGTAATCCCAGCACTTTGGGAGGCCAAGGTGAGAGAACTGCCCAAGCCCATGGATTCGAGAACAGCCTAGGCCACTTGGTGAGACCTCATCTCTACAATAAATCAAAATATTATCCGGGTGTGGTAGTACGCACCTGTTGTTCTGGCTACTTAGAACGCTGAGGCGGAAAGATTGCCTGAGACCAGCGGATCTATATGACAGAGTGCGACTCCAGCTCAAAAACAAAACAAAACAAAACAAAATCAACCAACTAACCAGCCAACCAAACAAACAAAAGAAGTCCTTGGCCATAGCATAGTTTTTCCCCCTTGAGCAGGGCTGGCTCATATAAGCCCTCGCCCAGCCTCATGGGTCTCCCCATTACTATTTCATCAGATGATAAATAATGTTTTCCAAAGGGAGTGAGCCTAAAATTAAGCAAGACCAGTGGGTTTTTGGCCAGAGTAAGTTAAAAGTCTCCACTAACTTAGCTAATTGAGTTTTTATTTTCCCATTTGTCTGTTCTACTAGCCCAAGGACTGATGATAGGGAGAATGGAAATGATCATGCTCGCTAATGCCCCTGACTGTCCCTTAGATGGGAGCCATCTGTGAACCACACCAATCCAGCATTCTCGATGGAAGTTTCCCAAAGATCTTCCCGAGGGGAAAGTGAGATATCAGTTAGTAGACTGCATTCGTGTTCCTCCACTTGTCTGCCTTGAAGGGAGAGCAGAGTTACAGGGTTAAGAATGTTACAGCACTTTACAGTGATGTTAGGGACAGAAAGCAACAGCACCTCACAGGAGGCAAGGCAGCTGACAGAATAGTGTAGAGTGCATGAATGGTGAATGGGGACCCCAGGACACATTCACCGATGTTTTTACGTATGACAATTGCAGCTGATAATGCTCTCATACAAGGGGGTGGGGAGGGGAGTGTCCTATTGCTAGTGGCTCTAATTGTTGACTGAAATAATCAGTTGGCCTGTGGTTGTCACTGTTTCTGTTAATCCTCCTAGAGCTTTTCCATTAATTTTATGTATAAAAAGGAAAAAGGAAGACTGTACTTGGGCTGACCTAAAGTGGGCACTCGAATGAAAGCCTACTTATATCCTCCATGTGCTGTTTTCCTTTTCTTCCCAGAGGATTGAGTCTGGTTGGGTCGAAGTTTTAGTTTTTTATATAAGGGCTGAGCCATTAATGGATAATTTGTAATCCAACATCTACAACAATGTGTTAATCCTAAGAACTCTCTCAGTTATCTTTTTGTTTGGGCCAGGGAAAGGTCATAAGAGTAGAGATTCTTTCAGGGTTTACTAATAGCTCTCTCAGGGAAATCATACATCCTAAATATTTAACTTGGGGAAGGCAAAATTGCAATTTGTCTGTTGATAATTTGTGTCCCTGTTAGGCAAGCTGTTATAACATGTGGACAGTGTCCTCGCTGCATTTTTGATAGGGAGAATGAACACAGAAACAAATCATCCACATAATGAATTAGGACAGATTCATTTGGAAACTCAGTGTCATCTAAATCCGCCTTTAATATTTGTGAAAAATAAGTAGGGCTTTCAGAATAGCCTTGGGGAAGAACCGTCCTTGCACATTGATGATCTTCCCAAGTGAAGACAAAAAGATATTGGCTATTCTGGTCTACAGGTATGCTGAGGGAAGCACTGCATAAATCAATGACAGAGAAGTAGCTCCAGGTATAGGACTATCGGATAGTAAGTGTGGAGGCTAGAAACAACAAGATGCCTAGGAATTATTATTTTGTTTATAGTTCTTAGGTTCCGACTAGTCTCTCGCCTTTCTTGTCTGGCTTTTTATCTAGAAGAATTGGTGTGTTGCAAGGACTGGTGCAAAGCATTATGACTCCTTTGTCTACATAGTCCTGGATTATTGGCTTGATTCCTAATAAGTCCTCAGGTCTAAGAGGATACTGCTTTACATTTGGCTAGAGTTTTAATTTATCTGTGGTTATCTTATGGAAACTGCTGACTTAATTCTCCCAATATCACCGGGCGTGGTGGCCCAAGCCTGAAATCCCAGCACTTTGGGAGGCCGAGGCAAGAGGATTGCCTGAGTTCAGGGTTTGAGACCAAACTGAGCAACTTGAAGAGACCTTGTCTCTACAATAAATCAAACAAAAAAATTTAGCTAGAAGTGGTAGAGCGTGCCTAAAGTTCCAGCTACTTGGAAGGCTGAGGTGGAAGGATCACCTGAGCCCAGCAGGTTGAGGCTGCGGTGATGCCACTGCACTCATTCCTGGACATCAAAGTGATACTCCAACTCAAAAAAAAAAAAAATTATCCCAATATCTGTGAAGAACTTGCCCATAAAAAAAAAAAGTCAAGTACTTTGGATAAGAAAGGCTCCAATTCTTCCTGTTCAGTTTCTCAGCTAACTTTAGAAAGCATAATTTTATATGTGGATGTTTGTAAGTCTTTTATGTCTTCCAGGTTGAGAATTATTTCTCCCTTCTGTGAAAATGAGATGTGGACATCATGGGCCTCTAAGAAATGCCATCCTGGCAGGTTTGTAGGAGCACCATCCACTATAAGGAAAACGTGATGCCCAACTAGTTCTCCTAGTTGAAATTGAAGGGGGTTTGATTTATTTACTTATCCATTTATTTATTTGAGTTAGAGTCTTACTCTGTCACCCAGACTGGAGTGCAGTGGCTCACTCACAGTCACTGCAGCCTCGACCTGCTGAGCTCAGATAATCCATCTGCCTCAGTCTTCCAAGTAGCTGGAACTACAGATGCATGCCACCATGCTCAGCTAATTTTTATGATTTATTGTAGTGACAAGGTCTCACCAAGTTGTCCAGGCTGGTCTTGAACCCCTGGGTTCAGGCAGTCCTCTCGCCTCAGCCTCCCAAAGTGCTGGGATTATAGGCTGAGCCACTGGGCCCAGTCAGGGTTTTATTTACAAGCTGCAATTGGGTAGTACGAGATCCTATCATTTGGGCCTTTTCTTTACTCTAGGAGAGAAGGTTTTTAATTAAGGTAGGGCTGAGGACTGACAGTGAAGTGCCAGTTTCCACACGGGCTCTGGCAATTTCCCCATTAATGGGGAAAATATGTGGACTTTTGCAAGTATTTGTATTTTTCCTTCTCCTAAAGTATTTATTAGAAGTAGAGGAAAAACCCTCTCTCTTCCCCCGGAGCATCCCTATGCTGTCTTCCCTATGATGACTTCCCTATGATGTCTTCCTGAGGCCTCTGTCCCTTTTGTGCAAGAATTCATTTAAGTTTTTAGCAATTCCTTTGAAAATGCCCTTTCTATTTGCAGTAGTAGCAAACTTCTCCCTCTTTGATTTATTGGTATTTCAGGGGAGAATGGAACCCTCGTGGGCTTTCAGCTTGGCTACTAAGTTGTTTTAGTTGTAAACTCATAATTTTAGAGGCTGTTTGTGCAAGGAGCTAAATTGTCATTTTCAGAGGCAAAGAACAGATTGCCTTGCTCAGCTCCAAAGAAAAAGGACATTTTGCTTTTGATGATTGTTTGTGACAATTGTCTACTACAGTGATTAACTGACCAGTGGGCAAAGAAGCCCAAGTCATATTACTTCTCTTTGTCAAGGTTGCTAGCTCATCATCTAAGTCCTGTATAAACCCAGAATGTAATAAGGTGTCACTTTTTTCATGCTTAAAGTTTTGGGGAAGAGTCCCTGAATGTTGTTTAAATGTTTCAAATCTGGCATAAAAGTCAGGCACGGTTTTGTCTGGGTGTATTTTGCATTGTTGTACCTTTGTCAAATCTCGAACCTGGGGGAACTTCTGAGGTAGGGTCTCACGGGGATGGTTGCAAAGCTCTTTGCCTTTCTTTCTCTCTGCTACATCTATTTTGTCAAAATCTTCTAAATGCTTCTTCCAGTCTGCTGTTCTAAACCGTACTTCAGCTTTGCTTTTAACCAGGAGCTCAATTAGTTGAGATAAATCAGAAAACCCAGGGTAATAGTGTTACGACCCAATCTAATAAGTCAGCTGCTATCACTCAAGGCCAATTAAAATATGAGAGGCAGCGCCTCGGAGAAAAAGAGGTTTTAATTTCTATAACCAAATTATAAAGATGGGTTGCCATCGTTCCCAAACCTGTCAAGCAACACAAATTCATTCCAGTATTTATGTCCCAAATTCATAGCCCTTGAAGTCTACATGCAGTTTTAGTATGGCTTAAGATTTACATTAACAATTTTTGATATGTGACCACTGATATAACACAGTCTTCTAGTCATTTTAGATAACTTTTTGGAATTTATAATATGTTCTTTATAGTTTTTTTAGAGGAAGGGGCAGACAATTGCAATAGTTGGAAGAAAGAGAAAGCCATAACATTTAAGATGATACATTTAAATTGTTTTAAAACAAAATTGTAACAATCTCCTATTCCCAGAGCTCTGGCCTGTAATAGTTGGATGTCCTCGTATTCACAGATGGAGAGGAGGTGGGCAATGCCCTCTTCAAACTTTCAGATACATTCCTGTAAGTCTTGGACCACTCTCCCCACCATTAGATGGTCTGGCTTGCCCGGTTGTTTCTTTTTCAACATCAGCAATGGCTTACTAGATAAGACTGACCAGTCGGGCAAGGCCATGTTGAGAGAGCAGAAGGCAGGGGAATAGGACAAATGTGCACTTTTGAATCCAAGTGGCATTTATGTTTAGCTCAACTCAGCTATAAAATAATATAATTTTTAAAGACTTTTCTGAATGACTGTTCTAATATAATGGAAATGGCCTCTTTTCAGCCTATAATGATAGGTTTTAAGCATTAATTAGAATTCTTTAGCAAACCCCAGGGAGTCTTGACTTGGGCTGGGGTTCAAGACCAGCCTGGGCAACTTGGTGAGACCTCATCTCTACAATAAATCAAAAAATAGCCAGGTATGGTAGCACGTGCCTGTGGTTCCTGCTACTTGGAAGGCTGAGGCAGAAGGATCACCTGAGCCCAGCAGGTCAACACTGGGGTGGCTGACTGTGAGCATGTCACTGCACTCCATCCTGGGTGACAGAGTGAGATTCTAACTCAAAAAAAAAAGGTTTTATATATATATATGTATATATATACACATGTTATTAGTTCAAAGTTGCATAAGGTCTCTGTAATTCTGGTATGTTGAAGTAAATGCTATTAATAATAATTATGATTTTGTTAAAGTGTTATATGCCCCCAAAATTATCTGAGTTACCTTGTCAAGTGTGTCTTTGACCAAATTTAGGACTTCTGTCATCCACAATTATTGTTTTACTTCAATTCTTTTCAAGAAACAATTAGAAGCATTTATAAAAATCTTTTTTCCTTTTGAGCTATTTACAGCTTTTAACAATTGAGTAAAATTGTGAATTGAGTAGAATTGTGTGTAAAACAATTGTGAACAAAATTTGAAGCACATTTCTTTCTCTCTATCCAATTTCTCTAGAATTTGGAAACTCTTTATGGCTATTGATTTGTGGTAATATGGTTATTTGCATAAGTTCAATAAGAATCTGTTTTCTTTTGTAACAGGACATAATTGAAAATACTGGTTATTTTACCAAGGCTTTGATTGGAGTGACATTTCAGATATGAGTAGACTGCTCTGAGGAATTGTAATTGAGGTCTATAAAGAGCAGATAAAAAGCCCCTTGGAAAAGTCTGCTTAGTTTCTTATTGGCTCCTGTACAGGGCTCCTGAACTATGGTGAGTAAAGAAGGTTGCTCTCTGATAGACCCAGGAAACTCAAGTTATTTTGGGACTTTGAGAAGAGAGGAATTTATCCAATTCATACAGGTATTTGCAGGTTCAGATATCTCCTTAGCAGGGCTTGAGAGGCTTTTAAAAGTTCAATCTGAGATTCCTTATGAAGAAAAATTCCAATAAAGCCAATTTTAAAAGAGTCTATTAGCAAAAATAGTTATTCTTGCTATACTTTATGCAAATAATCATGCCAAGTATAATGAGACTAAAACCTATTTTATAAATAAATTGGTCATACTAGGATTCATCTTTAATAAAATAGAGGATTGTAGAGAGAAAATTGTATTTCAGAAGAAACTATAGTACACCTGTTATTATAATCTCTGGTTCATTATTTGTTATTTCCTACAACTGGGACTGAATCCTAAATTACTTCTGGGCTTAAGCCCATATAGTCCATGCTCTCTATGAATGAGCCTGTTTATGAATGATGCCTTGGGGGCACTATCTGTATGTCCCCTGGGTATACTTTAGTTTATTGCAAGGGGGTCCTCCTTTACAAAGATGGGGCCATTGCTGTCTGAACAGCATTTACAAAGATGACTCTTGTTATTGGGACATTTTGTGATCCCTATCTCTAACCATCCCAATGATAAAGGGCCTCAGTCCTCTTCCCATAGATGGAGGAGAGTGCTCTTCCCATAGATGGAGGAGCATACCAGGACACTGCTGGTAATTCCTTCTAGGGACACTGATCCCCAGCTATGGAGTTTATGCCAACAGAGATATGATCAGAAACCTGCAAAAAGTCTTAAATCTCAGCAAAGATCCCTCAATTTGTTAGCTCAGGTAGTCACAGACAATTGAATGGCATTAGATTTCCTGTTGGTCAAACAAAGGAGGAGTCTGTGCAATATTAAATACCAACTGCTGCACTTGTATAAATATCTCAGGATAAATATCTCAGGAGAAGTTGGAACCCAAATAGGCAAACTTTCCCAATAAGCTGCATGGCTACACCAAGTCTCTACTATAGACTGGATATCTGACTGGTTTTCTGAGCTATTCATATGGGTGCCTCAAAACATTAAGTTAGTACTACAAGAACCCTTGAAGCTAAGACTCTCACTCCTCATACTAGGGCTCATTATTTATTTTTTTAGTTCACTGTTCTCTTAAGTTTTATACTAAGGCTACAGATAAAAGTACTAATGCTGGCCGGGCACGGTGGCTCACGCCTATAATCCCAGTACTTTTGGAGGCTGAGGTGAGAGGATTGCTTGAGCCCACAAGTTTGAGACCAGCCTGGACAATTTGGCAAGACCTCATCTCTAAAATAAATTAAAAAACTCACCAAGCATGGTGGTGCATGCCTGTAGTCCCAGCTATTTGGAAGGCTGAAGTGGAAGGATCACCTGAGCCCAGCAGGTCGAGACTGTGGTGGCCACTGCACTCCTGTCTGGGTGGCAGAGTGAGATTCCAACTCAAAAAAAAAAAAACACCAGTAATGCCTTTGTCCTACAAACCTTGGGACCCCAACAAAGCATTTGCAACTACCCATAAGAAATAGAATGATTTACTTTCAAAATGAACCCTGAGTCATGTTTAAATGCTTTTCTTGAATCACTTTCTGCTTCTTTATGCTTCTTTTCCACCGGCTTTTTACTTTGACAGGCTACGTGTTTAAACTTTTGATAGAATCCAATCAGAATAGTAATCCTGTGAGCAAATTGGCAAATAGGATATGTAAATGAGATAATTCTGTAAAACCAATCAACATGTAACATGTACACATTCTACAGAAAAGCATGTAACTCCTGCAAGTATTCCTCCACTGAGGAACCAGGAGAGGGACATGCATTTTAAGAATAGAAGTGTTAATTCTTCCTGCTTTGGTGTACCTGCCCACCAGACACCTGATCTTGCAAGGCTGCTATTAAAGTCTTGCTTCTGCTGCACCCCATGTCTCTGTCCATCCTTTGTTTTTGGACAGATGATCTTGTTTCTCACATTTGGGGGCTCTCTGGGACACTTTGCATCTGCAGGAGAGGGACCCCAGAAGAGGGAGAGATGTGTCCTGATTTCAGGTGGCCTACTCTGCTTGGGCATCTTGGCTGCTCGTGGGACTGCAGAAAAGTCCAGGACTATTGTTCTGGAGGCAGCAGAAGTGACACAGAAAAAAAGAAAGTAGGCATAGTGGCAACCAGGCAAACTTGTGCATGAGCCAAGGTAGGAAAAATTGGACTCTAAGTACTGTCTTGAGGATTGAGACATTCTCAGAGGTTGAGTGTGTGTGACTGAGTCATATCTCAAGATACTAAGTGATTGTGGAGTCCTGATCCATGTTTTTATTGTCCCTTGAGGGAAATGTCCAGAGACAGTGAAGCAGATCCTGAAGTTTGCAAGAAACCTCCAATAAGGGGGAATGAGCAACTGGGAAACACACAGAGTCTTAAGGACTGCAAGAAACTTCCAGTAAGGAAAATTGTGCAACCTTTAAAGAAACTCCAAAATTTCACAGTTTACCTGGTAACTGAGAATGTCTAGGCCTAGGCAGGGAGATCAGGAAACCTCCCTTAAAAATCCCCCAGATAGTCCATTGGGGTCTCTCCACTGGAAACTGGAAAGATGATTCCAGGACTAAGAAAAAGGGTGAAATAAAAATTCTCCCTCTAACATTACCCCAGGTAGTTTTGGGGAAATTACCCTGGGTAAACAGTGGGGAAATGGTGAGGTCTTGGGGGAGATAGTTCTTGTGCCAAGAACTCAGGAAGGCTGCAATGTCCATATGAAAACAGGAACACCCTCCAGGGCTGGGCAACCAGTCAGACAAACAGAAGTACCCAAATGTAGATCCTGGGTGGGACTATAATGATCAAGAGGATACAACAAAAATGCAGAATCTGAGGTGGTTAATAATTAAAGGAATCAGAGACTCATCCCTTAGGTCTCAGGATGTCTTGAAGACTTTTGAGACTCTACATGAGAAGGAAAAAAACTCCAACGCCCCATCAGAGACCTGGTAAAAATGGACCTGACAACTCCCCAGATGAATATTAGGGCACTGGAAGCCAAATTAATGTTGGAATTATGCATTTCAGAGTCCTGCAACTTCTAAACTCTACTTCTCTCTTTTCTGCCTGCTTTGAATCTGCTAGTGACTAAGATACTGGTGTTGAGATAAGCTCACTGTTTCAAGGTTAAATAAATTTTTAAAGAAAAATTTTGTTTTTCTTACAGAGTTCAGAAAGTTTTAACTAAAATGTAAACATTGAAAATTCATTTAAAGCCGAAAAAAATGTTTTAAAAACATTTTTAAAAATTAGTCTACCAGTTCCGACAAGATGGCAATGGCATAGGTGAACTTGTGAGATTCTCCGAACGTGAGTTCCCAAAAAGACTCTTACTTTTCTTCCCCCATCCCCCAGCCCACCACCAGCTGCACTGGTCCAAGGCCTGGGGACCTTCGGTCCCACGCAGGACCGGACACTGTGGCCCCCTGCTGCTGCTGCTTCACCATGTGCGTGGGAGTCTTGGGTCTCAGCTAGCTCTCTGGCTACATCGTCTCTCGCCTGGCACCCAGCACCAAGCCACCAGTCACTCAGGGAGGCTCTGGGTGCCCGACTCTCAGAGACACCGGTCCTGTTTCTGGCTGAAGTACCCTGTAGGAGACCCAGGGTCACTCTCGCTGCTCACTGCCTGCCCGTTAGAGCTTTGGAGCTCTGGAGCTCCAGGCCCACCCTGGCTGAGGCACTCAGTGCGTGACCCCAAGCTTGGGGACCCAAACAAGTGGAGAGAAAGGGATCTATGAAAGAGAATCTGCCTCCGCCTTTCTCCAGGCAGAAATTTCCATTGCCCTGCCCACCTGTCAACAAACTCCACCTCGGTTCCTAAGGTAACATCACTAAACAGGAGACAAAGCCCCACCCCTAAGCTGAATCAGATAACCCGGCAGCCAAACCCAAGCTGTGAGTAAACCTGCTGCCTGCAATGAAAAACAAAGGGGAGAGGACAGAGATCAGAGTTGAAGTGATTTTAGTCTGATCTCTTATTGTGCCTTATGATTTTATCATTTTGACTGTTTATTTTGATCACATTCATTGTTTGCCTTCTGACTTACACTGTTTCATGATTATATTGGTCTGTCTCTGTGTAG
>NW_007102829.1:2003-2304 GCF_000164805.1 Carlito syrichta | reverse complement strand
GAGGGAAAGGGGGAGAGAGAGAAAAATCTACACAAATGAAGAAAAACCAAAAGAAGATTATGGGTCTCTCCCAGACCCCTGGGAGGGCAGACACAGAGAAAACTGACTTTGGAATGCAAACAATGAAGAGCCCCAGAAAGAAGGGTCCCAAACTACAAACCTGGATATCAAGATATTAATGGAGAGACTAAAAAGAATTGAGAAGACACAAGAAAAAACTAGGAAGGAGCTGATATCTGAGATAACACTAATAAAGAATACTGTGAATGAAATAAATAACAAACTGATAAGCATGGAAAGC
>NW_007102829.1:0-773 GCF_000164805.1 Carlito syrichta | reverse complement strand
GATCACCAAAATAAAAGCCCAAATCCAGGACATAGATGACAAAAAGATAATACAAAAAAAATCAATGAAACAAAAAGCTGGTTCTTCAAAAGGGTAAACAAGATTGATGGTCCCCTAGCTAAACTGACCAAGAAAAACAGAGGAAAAAAAAACAAATAAGCACAATCAGAAACAAAAAATATGAAGTCACATCTGACCCTGAAGAAATACAAAAGATCATTAGAGACTACTACGTACACTTGTATGGAAACAAACTTGAAAACCTTAAGGAAATGGAGGAATTTCTGACATCACCCAACTTACCTAGGCTGGAACAAGAAGAAATGGAGACCCTAAATAGACCAATAACAATCAAGGAAATCAACTATGTAATAAGAAACTACCAACAAAAAAAAGCCCTGGTCCAGATGGCTTTCCAGCAGAATTCTACAAGACATTTAAAGAGGAGCTGAGACCAATCCTACTGAAGGTATTCCAGATGATTAAAATAGATGGAACTCTCCCCAAATCATTTTACGAAGCCAACATCACATTGATACCCCAGCCAGGTAAAGATCCAACAAAGAAAGAGAACTACAGGCCAATATCTTTGATGAACATAGATGCTAAAATTCTCAACAAGATCTTAGCAAACCAGATTCAAAAATACATCTCAAAAATTGTCCATCATGACCAAGTAGGCTTCATTCCTGGGATGCAAGCCTGGTTCAACATTCATAAAACCATAAATGTAATTAAATACATCAATAGATGTCAAAACAAAAACCACATGA
>NW_007102828.1:0-321 GCF_000164805.1 Carlito syrichta | reverse complement strand
TCCAGTCTGGGTGACAGAGTGAGACTCCAACTCAAAAAAAAAAAAAAGAAAAGAAAAATATGGCAATAATATAAGAGGTGTGTAAATGTGGCAAAAATCAGATGGTGGACGTTTGGGTCATGCATGTTCCATGAACTGCATTTTCTGAACTCCAGACCAAGCCTGGCACTTGAGAGACTTGAGAGACGCCAGCTCAAGAAGGGGCTGGGGGTGGAGGATGGCCCTGGTATCTTAGGGGAAGGAATGCAAGGACCCCATCAGGTGGCCCCCCGGTGGGCCCCAGCTGCCCCACCCACTGCCTTGTCTCTGCCCCTCCCTCCT
>NW_007102827.1:0-314 GCF_000164805.1 Carlito syrichta | reverse complement strand
TGGAGTGGGGGAGTGTGGGGGTGGGGGGTACGCTCTGCCCGAGTCTGACCGGCGCCGGCCTCCCGCCGCCCCAGGCTCAGCCACGGTGCTGGTGGCAGGGGGCTTTGCAGGCATTGCCTCCTGGGTGGCAGCCACGCCCTTGGACGTGATGAAATCGCGGATGCAGATGGACGGGCTGCAGAGGCGGGCGTACCGCGGCCTGGTGGACTGCGTGGTGAGCAGCGTCCGGCAGGAGGGCCCGGGGGTCTTCTTCCGGGGACTCACCATCAACAGCGCCCGCGCCTTTCCCGTCAACACCGTCACCTTCCTCAGCT